>NW_015721705.1:0-285 GCF_001515625.1 Sinocyclocheilus rhinocerous
TGTTTGTGTTATACATCACTCATTTTTTTGTTTGATGTTTTTGTTCGTATTTTTCATTAGCAGATGAAACATTTAGTTTTTTCAATGGCCAGTGATGACAGTTATATAAATAGAGAGCAGGGTTTCCAACGGCCAGTATAATGCATGCATTACAGCTCACAGAACATTACTCAACAATATGTGATATCAAAATAATGTGCACTATTCACGTCAGCAGACACAAGGCAGAAATCAGTCTAATCTGGCCAATAACTGTGCATGACCAACGCTGGCTGATCAGTCTAC
>NW_015721706.1:0-285 GCF_001515625.1 Sinocyclocheilus rhinocerous
GACATCGCACGACCCAGAGAACTCGCTCGGAGCGCGAGGTCAGTTGCGGTTCGGAGTTCTTTCAGAACTTCCGGATCGTGAGCACCCTCGTGCCGGTCCTTCAGTGCCTGAGCCTGGTGGACCTGCAGTAACGCTATGGCGTGCAGGGCGGAGGCAGCCTCTCCACAAGCCGCACAAGCACTGCCGGTCAGACCAGACGAGTGCTTACAGGCCCGGGAGGGAAGGGCCGGTTTGCCCCGTCAGGTGGAAGTGGTACCAGGACACAACTGCATCGCTACCGACCGC
>NW_015721707.1:0-285 GCF_001515625.1 Sinocyclocheilus rhinocerous
AGAAGAGTGGACCAAGATCACACCAGCACAGTGTGAGAAACTAGTATATCCTGCACCTGCAGCTCGTTCCCTACAAAGAATCGGCTCTTAGAGCCAGCTCGTTTGCGAACGACACATCACTAGTTCTTAAGGCCAATCACTCATTTTGATCGCGGCTGCCGCAACTATGTCCGGAGTCTATATCCGGATTATAAATTGTATCCATACTTTCGTTATTATTTAAGGTTTGCAACACAAAACTGTAGCCTGCTGTGTAGACTGTTTGTGAAGCTGTTTCAAACATAA
>NW_015721708.1:0-285 GCF_001515625.1 Sinocyclocheilus rhinocerous
ATTTGTTTTACGCCTCAAGCATGCATATTTAAAGGCGAAACACAACAGGATGGATTGTTCAGTGCTCCGTCTCGGGTTTTAAGGAACATTAAGCGTCAGACCGGGCCCTCTGGCACCCAACAGCTATGACTTCATCCCTTTATCATTGATTTAATATGTTCAGAAATGTGCTAGAGATATGTATCGAGTTACATACACGCACAATCTGAGAGGAGTGCATGCCTCACGGCTGACGTCTGCATACACCTGGAGCCATGTGGCCTTAGTCATATTTCACTGAACCCC
>NW_015721709.1:0-285 GCF_001515625.1 Sinocyclocheilus rhinocerous
GCAGCAGACGCATGCGCTTCTCATTGTCGATCTCCTTCACAAACTGAACACAGACAGACAAAAGATGATGCATCACCAATACCAATATGACAGGATCTCCACATCTATGAACATCTGGGTTTAATTTAACCAGTGGTCTGATGCTGAAGTGTGAGATTAACAGTCTAACCTGCCAAAACCAGACGATCTGTTTGCTGCTGCGAGCGTAGTGTCTGTAGATGGTGCTCCTCTGCCAGTCGCCCAGATCGATCTCCTGCATCCCACACAGCATCACCTACAGCACAA
>NW_015721710.1:0-285 GCF_001515625.1 Sinocyclocheilus rhinocerous
GCTCGACCGCGGCGACAGTTTATGAGGCCGCAGCGGCGGGCAGTCCTCCGGTTTAACAGCGGTCGAGCAGGGCCTCGACAGCAGCCGGTGGGGTTGCTTGAGGGGCTGATGTTGCTCCATCCGCGGGTCACTGGAGAGGGAATGGCCCAGGAGCTTGTGCGACTTGCCGACGCAGCCATCCATTTCTGGCTTCACCGTGCCGGAGCATGTTCGCCGTAACAGACGGTGGGATTTCGACATGCCATCCTGCTCAGGTTTGAGCTTCTTTTTGCTCTTCACACAGCC
>NW_015721711.1:0-285 GCF_001515625.1 Sinocyclocheilus rhinocerous
TAGTACTGTGCGAAACCAGAGAATTTCCTCTGCAACTATGTTGTCTGAGCCGCAAAGAGGGGTCCGGGTCCTCTTGTATGTCACACGAACGAGGAGAAGCCTGTGACGGGCGTCCGTGAGCCTGGCGCGGGCTGGCCGGTGGGGGTGTAGACCCCGCCAACGCTGTGCTGCGTGACCACTGTCTGATAGTAGGACTCGGTGTCCCCGCTGGCACATTCATCATAGGAACAGGCCAGTGTTTGCTTCAGCCCCTTCTGCTGCCGCTTCCACGAGTTGAAGTATGAC
>NW_015721712.1:0-285 GCF_001515625.1 Sinocyclocheilus rhinocerous
GTTTTTTCCAGTGTGATTAAAGATCAAACTAAATGCCTTAACATAGCAACATAATACTTTACTAGCCTGCAGGATCTCTTAAAGACTTATTTTAAAATGTAAAGAACCTTAAAACGGGGAGTAATTTTCCTTTAAAGCATTTCAGAGGTTAATTTAGCTATCCGTTTTCACACTCACAGGCATCGTCATGAGTGATGTGGCTGTGTATGAGTCTCTGGAGTCAGCCGGTGTGTACGGTAGTCTGGGAGCTCCGAGCCCCGCAGCCATGCGCGCGTTACTTGGCAC
>NW_015721713.1:0-285 GCF_001515625.1 Sinocyclocheilus rhinocerous
TGCTTAAAAAAAATCAAAAATGATTTCTCAATGCATGTTCCTGATCTTATTGTGAACGATTTATCGTGCTTTTAATTCAAAAGATAAACTTGTCTTTTACCTTGTCTGTGTAATCTTTAATCAAAATGTAATAACATTGTTCCTCTTAAACGATCGTCCTTGTCCGCTGACGTCACACAGGCTATTTGATATTTACTCAATAGCCAAATAACTGTTTAGACATTTGTTTTAAGACACTCACATTTGGTTTGGCCCCATTCTAGCGCATAACTCCCACTTTTCACC
>NW_015721714.1:0-285 GCF_001515625.1 Sinocyclocheilus rhinocerous
GTACAACAATACACAATAAAGCACTATATAAATGCATCATTCATTAATTTATTCATTCATTCAAAGAGGACATGCACCATCCACGAGCACGGATTCAGCATGGGTGCGGCCCAAACACTGAACACAGCGAACGTGTTCGTCAGAAGGCGAAATGTAAAACCCGCAACCAGAAGGACACGGATGAAAGGGCATGATGTAAACCACACAATTTCAACCGTAAATTTGCTCTTTTAGAGGAAATAGCTCTCAAAGATGGCCGCTGAAGCACCCAGGGGTACTCTCACA
>NW_015721715.1:0-285 GCF_001515625.1 Sinocyclocheilus rhinocerous
TCTGTCACTTCAACTGCTAAATCGTGACCATTAATCCAAACTCAACATCTGTGAGAAATGATAGGGACTTATAAAAGTACATGACTGAAACAGTACTTTTCTATATGTCTGTTGTCTGAATACGTCTATGTTTGTCTTGTCCAGGCTCTGAACCAGCTGTTTGAGAAGATTATGGCATTAGACATCGATGAGCGTCACCTTCTGCGTCTGGGACATGGAGAAGAAGAGCTGGAGACTGAGAAAGATTTCAGCAGGTGCATCTCTCTCTCTTTCTCTCTCACACAC
>NW_015721716.1:0-285 GCF_001515625.1 Sinocyclocheilus rhinocerous
CCACAGCACTCCAGTCCATCAGTTAATGTCTTGTGAAGCCAAAAGTTGCTAAACAAATTCATAAATCTGTCGCTTGATCTGTGCATATTTCTCCTGATTCAGACGAGTTGACTTTTTCACTGGAGGAAGCGATATTATGGATTATGAACTCATATTTTAGCCGGAAGCAATAGTTAAAACATCTTAATAATGGATTTGTTTCTTACAAACATGCAGCATTTTGCTTCACAAGATGTTAACTGAGTGCTGTGGATTACTTGTGGATTATTGTGATGTTTTTATCAG
>NW_015721717.1:0-285 GCF_001515625.1 Sinocyclocheilus rhinocerous
GCATATATTTGCTGTCTGTTTTCACTACTCAAATAAATCCATCAAGGCATTTTTAACTTCAAACTGTTGCTTCTAGCTAAAATACAAGTCCACAATCCATAATAATGCTTCTTCCAGTGAAAAGGAGAGAAACAGATTTACAAGCGAAAATAGTCTACACCACTGATCTTTCGTATTTTGGCCAGAAGCAACGGTTTGAAGTAAAAACATCTTAATGATGGATTTGTTTCTCACAAACACGCATCTTTTCACTTCACAAGATGTGAATTACTAATTGTGATGTTT
>NW_015721718.1:0-285 GCF_001515625.1 Sinocyclocheilus rhinocerous
AGAAGTGTTCCCGGTTCCGGTTGACCTAATTAGAGTTTTGAGATCACAGTGGACGATTTGGAGCCAGAGTCTGCACAGCAGTCATTCGTTTGGAGCCTGAGTCTGTGCAGTAATGAGCTGGAGCTGTGGTATCACAGTCACAGTCAGGTATTCTCTGTCTTCTCGCAGAGGTTCAGGCGAGCGGACTTGTTCGCCTCAGAGAAGTCAACCCACTATCCCCTCTGATTCGCCCTTACATCTCCAGCTCCATTGAGGCTGGACACCATGGAGCATACGAGCCGATCT
>NW_015721719.1:0-286 GCF_001515625.1 Sinocyclocheilus rhinocerous
AAAAAAAAAAAAAAAAAAACAGAATATCGATGATGACTCCTACCCCAGTCGAAAGCACCTACAATGAGCATGTGAGCATCAGAACTGCACCTTGGAGGTAAGGAAGAAGGTTGTCTGATCCAATGATTCTCATTTTCATTTATATCAAGTGGACGGCTGTGCATATGTGCACTGTTTACCTGTAGAAAGACGACAACTGGTGGGAAACCTTGGGTTTGGCCATACACGTGGACGTCAATTTGGTATGTGCCACCTACCTAAACATTGTACATACCTTCATGGAAAT
>NW_015721720.1:0-285 GCF_001515625.1 Sinocyclocheilus rhinocerous
CGTTAGTATTGTGTAAGTGGAAAAAGCAAGAGAAATTTAAAATTGCGAGTGATGTATGTATGAAAAAAAATGTGTAATGCTGTATTTGGTACATAACAGCTAACTGTGTGCTCAAGAATGTGACGAAAAGTGTTCAGTAATATATTAATTAGTGTGTTGTGTTGGAAAAATTGTCACAGATATTGCATATATAAAAAAACATTCTTTATTTGAAAAATACATGTACATATATTAAAAATACAAGTTCTGTGTAATATGAATGATGTATAGTGATTAATTTACTTT
>NW_015721721.1:0-285 GCF_001515625.1 Sinocyclocheilus rhinocerous
GTTTTCAAAAATATGCGTTTTCAGTCCCCAAAACGCCGTTGTCATATAAACGAACAGATTACGCATAAACAGTTTCTCGTTTTTGGCTGAAAACCCTTAGTCTCAAATGTTTGAGAGCCACTGATGTATGTACTTTCAAGCAAGAATAAATGTTTTAATTGATTGTTTTTACATGTTAAAAGTTTTAACAAAAATGAAAGCTGTCTGTATTTTTCTCTGTCTCAGTCGGACAGCCCAGAGGAGATGCACGGCTGGATCAAGGCTATCTCTGGGGCCATAGTGGCC
>NW_015721722.1:0-286 GCF_001515625.1 Sinocyclocheilus rhinocerous
AAAAAAAAAAAAAAAAAAATTTCTCTGCTAGTGCATTTGGGAAGGAGAAGGGAAATGGTAGCTAGCAACTCGTTCCCTCACCCCCTCCTTCCCTGAACCCCCCCGCCAGGATGAAAGCTGCCTTCACTTTAAAGTGGATTAGAGGAGCAAAACACTGAAACAATGGGAGGTGAAAAATCAAATTAGGCTCTTAAACATCAAAAAGGGGCCTTGAACAGTTAAGCTTCCTCTCCTCTACTCTGTTTACTTTCAGTCAACTATATATTCACAATCACAAACGGTTTCT
>NW_015721723.1:0-286 GCF_001515625.1 Sinocyclocheilus rhinocerous
AAAAAAAAAACTTTCAAGCTCCATTGCTCATTCTGTGCGAGAGAGATAGACGAAGAGACATGCGAAAACAAAAGGCAGCCACTGAAATTTGCATGGTGCTCAATTATACATTAGCGAACATCACTTGGCAATCTGTTCATATCAATTTAATTGGATTTTAATACTGCCTCTGATCTTGTTTTATAATTAACAGCAGCGGCTGGCAATAAAGCAGAACCATGCACCCAGCAACACCTTTGATCCTGGCCATATGGAGTTCCTTAGAGCTCATTGGAGAAAAAAAAAA
>NW_015721724.1:0-286 GCF_001515625.1 Sinocyclocheilus rhinocerous
AAATGGAACCTTATTGAAAAGTGTTACAGATAGATGCACTTAGCATCATCAAATAAAGAGTAAATAAAAAAAATAAAAAAATCCACTAGTATTTAGGTACTGTACACTTGTGTTATTTGCAGTCGGATGCCATTTTTAAATGGCTCATATAGAAATAAAGAGGTTTAAATGTTTACTGACATGTGGGAACCACTGTCAGAATGAATCAGTATTACTGGCAAGATTTAGAGATAATTTAGATAAAAATTTGACTTAAAATATTGCAATTTTTCAGAGCGCCGAGTCA
>NW_015721725.1:0-285 GCF_001515625.1 Sinocyclocheilus rhinocerous
CCGGTTCTAGACATTAGGAGGCCCTAGGCAAAATTCATGTTGGAGCCCCCCCACCCCCTTGAAACAAATATGATTCCTAACCTTTTTATTTAAACAACAATTAAATTTAGATTTTGTATGTTTTTATTTATACAGGACAAAAGTTTGGAAACATTACTATTTAAAATGTTTTTGAAAGAAGTCTCTTATGCTCATCAAGCCTGGATTTAGCCTATTTGTTGAAAAATAAAGAAAATAATCAATAATATTGTGAAATATTATTACAATTTAAAATAATGGTTTTCT
>NW_015721726.1:0-285 GCF_001515625.1 Sinocyclocheilus rhinocerous
CGTTCCCGTATCTCAGGGAACCGAGTACGTTCCCTTTCGATACTTGACTCGTACTGCGTCTGCTAGACGCATATGGGAACAGTCCATTCACGCCGTGCTAATGTAGTGGAACGACTAAGGTATAACTTCCATAAGCAACCAATGCTTATAGAGAAGTCGACAATAACCCAAGGCTAAAGCGGGCTGAGTTTTCTAGGTCACACCCAGCCTGGTTAATCGTTCCAGAGTATACCCGTAACCTCGACACCCAGGGGTCGAGAGCTAACAGGTGAACAATACCAGAGA
>NW_015721727.1:0-286 GCF_001515625.1 Sinocyclocheilus rhinocerous
TTTTGCCTCTGTCCCAACTTTTTTGGAGTGTGTTGCAGCCATCAACATCAAAATTTGTTTATATTTGCAAAATACATTTGAAAAAAAAACATTAAAAAAAAAGTTAAAGAGAATGAACAAATCACATATTCTGGATTTTATTGCATTTTACAAAACGTCCCATCTTCTCTGGAATTGGGGTTGTAAATTATTATTTATATAAGTGAATTCAAAAACACCAGGGGCCTCATTTACAACCGTAGCGTACACACAAAACCTGCCCTGAAAGAGGCGTACGCCACTTCCT
>NW_015721728.1:0-286 GCF_001515625.1 Sinocyclocheilus rhinocerous
GAGGCTATAATTGGCTTTACCTTCTGGTTGACAGTTAGAGCCCCTTTCCGCCTCCCCCGTGTGAAGAATAATCCCTTAAATGTTCAAGGTAGCAGCCAGACACTCGTTACATTCTATAGTGTGTATTGATTTCAAATAGTGTCATGAAAGAGTCTGTCAAGAGTGTCGATATGGAAAAAAAACTCCCAATTCGTCCTTCAGCGTGACCTGTGTGTTTGTTTGTGTGCACTCGAGCCTTGCCTTTCATCTCAATTTCGCGAACAGACAGTAATTTCAAAAACTGTTC
>NW_015721729.1:0-286 GCF_001515625.1 Sinocyclocheilus rhinocerous
AAAAAAAGCATACTACTTTTGCATTGAGTCAACTAGATCTTGTATAAAGAGAGAGAAAAAAAATCCCCAAAATAGTAAATTGTGATACAGGAGTTCTTTGTGTGTGTTTTATTTTTGTAATTATTATTATTATTTTTTTTTTTTAAATAAGAAAAGTCTTTCCTTGTCGTGTATTTGTGCTTCAGGGCGCAGTTTTAAACCTCACACCTCTCCTCAACATGTTAACTGCTCATCCCTGTAGTCTCCATGCTTGTGGATTTGACATGCGGGCCACAGTGTTTCCCGT
>NW_015721730.1:0-286 GCF_001515625.1 Sinocyclocheilus rhinocerous
AAAAACTGGATTTGGCCTGTCAGGTGTGATAAAAGACACCTGGACACAAAATAGACAGACCTTCCACTCCTAACTGACCGATTCTTGCAATCCAGCAGGTAACTGGTGTCATTCAAACGAACCCTTACTTCCCCATTTCTGCTCCATAAAAAAACCGAGGCCCGCCGAAAGATTCCGGAAGGGTTAGTCTAGCCTCTCCCTGGGGTAATTATTTTTACATTATTACACATGCTCATATTCCAGCCGCCCAGCTGAGGTGACAGGCAAATTTATCACTGCGGGGGTC
>NW_015721731.1:0-286 GCF_001515625.1 Sinocyclocheilus rhinocerous
CAGTGGCATAACTTTGATTTGGCATTCATTTCTAAAACATTTGATGGTCCTCTGTCCCTCCCACAGCTTACAGGAATGAATATAAATACATAAGAATATAACGTTGTAATTTTGGGTTTACATTTACAATTCCAAACTGGTGGTCTCTGTGAAAAGTTCAATGTGTTTGTTGTCTGCCCTTATATACTACTATCCCTCTGGGAATTTCACAAAATACCTAATCCTATTTACTTTTAATAAAAAGTTGAATTCTGTTTAGGCTAAATTTGGGTTAATTACATTCGCA
>NW_015721732.1:0-286 GCF_001515625.1 Sinocyclocheilus rhinocerous
TTCACATAGAAAATGGTTATTTTAAATTGTAAAAATATTACAAATTATTGTTATTTTTACTGTATTTTTGATCAAATAACTGCATCCTTGGTGAGCAGAAGAGATTTCTTTCGAAAACATAAAAAAAATGTACCACAAACATTTGAACGGTAGTGTAAATACACATGCAAAATTATGTTTATATTATAGAATACACACACACACACAAATATACAGTGTTACTTTGTATCAGTGTTATTTTAGTATTCCTGTTACTATAAAACATACTGTTTTTTTTTTTTTTTTG
>NW_015721733.1:0-286 GCF_001515625.1 Sinocyclocheilus rhinocerous
TTTCTAATTTATTATTACTAAAATAACTAAAACTCAAATAATAATTAATAAAACTATAAAGACATTAATAAATTAAATAAAATAAAATATTTAAAACCTATTAGAAAATCAACAAGGTCAAATTTAGGTAACATTTGTTTACTAAAAAGTATATAGACATTTTTTAAAAGATAAAAACTAATAGAAATGACAAAAACACAACAAAATTACTAAAACTTCACTGAAATGAAAATAAAATCAGAAGATATAAAAATTCAAAATATTAATAAAAACTATAATAGTATAT
>NW_015721734.1:0-286 GCF_001515625.1 Sinocyclocheilus rhinocerous
CGTTCTGCAGAGAGGCTCAAAAACAGGATAGAAAATAGCCTATTATTTCTAAATTATTAGCATACATTTTATCATTTAAAATAAAAATAAAAAAATAATATAACAAATAATAACATAATTAATAATAATAATAATGTAAATAAATAAAATAAATGCATATAATTATCATATAATACAAAAAAACAATACTTAATACAAACTATGTAATTGCCAAAGCCTTAGAAAATACATTTTATATATTTATACACTACCGGTCAAAAGTTTGGGATCAGAACGATTTTTTATG
>NW_015721735.1:0-285 GCF_001515625.1 Sinocyclocheilus rhinocerous
AATGTTCTTTTTAGCAGCATCATATGACCCCTTTAACTAACTGATTTACCTTTATTGTTGTATTGATTGTTTTGTTATTAATATTTGATGAAAATGGTGTGGTGCGTGCCGATGTACAATTTATGTGGAACTGAAAACACTCAAGTGTTTTACTCATCTCATTAAATGTGAATTGTCTCTATTGTGAATAAAGTCAGGAAGGTCTCTTGGTCATGTACTGTAAATTCACCCTCATCAGTGTTATATTACTATCGCTGGTATTCTATTATAATTGTATTGTTTCAA
>NW_015721736.1:0-286 GCF_001515625.1 Sinocyclocheilus rhinocerous
AAAACCAGACAAAACCCTTCACTACAGTTCATCACGCTGCATGCAGAGCATTGCATTTATCGCCTTCATGTTTCACAATAGAGTTTTTAGTCAATGTTTTATGTATAGTTTGTCACATTTGTTTTATGTTTGAAAAAGAGATTTTAATTTCAAAAGACTAACTTGGTAAAATAAAGGTTTAAAAGAATAGTTCATTAAAAAATTAAAGTGTACTGTAAATGTGCTCACCCTCATGCCTCCTAAGATGCAGATGAGTTTGTTTCTTCATCAGGTTTGTAGAAATGTA
>NW_015721737.1:0-286 GCF_001515625.1 Sinocyclocheilus rhinocerous
AATGACAAAAGTTAATCTGAAAATTACTGAAACTTAAAATGAAAATGAAAACTGGAAAATAGAAAAAAGTTCATTTCAAAATACTAATAAAAACGAATTTAAAAAAAGTACATAATTAAGTTAATACTAAAATAACATTCCACACACAGATTACTCAAATCAGTACTTACGGTGGATGCTTTGACAAATGTACACGTCACCACTGCATTACTTGTCACCATTATCTCATGATTAGCAGAAGTGAAGAGGCAGCTTTTTTTTACAACTGATTTCAAATCTTCATGAG
>NW_015721738.1:0-286 GCF_001515625.1 Sinocyclocheilus rhinocerous
TTTACCCAGATACAGAGAGCAGTAATATTGTCCTTTTCATGAAAAAGGTCAGATGTACTTTATATATAGGTACATAAAAAATAAAAAAAAGAGTGAGGTAGATAAATGTCCGAAGGAAAAAAAAGTCCCCAAGTCATGAAAAAAAAAAGCATATAAAAATACCTCAAATGTAATCAAGGGGGAGTTTTTACAGTGATTATAAACGTATCACAAAAAAGAAAAAAGAAATAAAAATAAATAATGAAAAAAAAAAAAAAGGCCAGGGGGGGGGAAAAAGAAAAAGTGA
>NW_015721739.1:0-286 GCF_001515625.1 Sinocyclocheilus rhinocerous
TCTGGAGGACACATCACAGCAGTTACCTGCTTTGACTATATATATTTTTAAAAAAAAGTTTAGCTAGCAACGCCAAACTAAATTGCAAATAATGTAGTAGTTTTGCATTTATTGACATTTTTTTTTCCCAAACAGACTGTATGGAAGTCCACATATACAGTAGCCGTACATTATTATTTCGTTTTCCTCAATATGTTGACTTACTTTAGGGACAAAGGAGGCTTCCAAATGCTTGAAAACAGTAATTGCTAATCAATTTGGTCCCACTAATGGCGCATAAATTACA
>NW_015721740.1:0-286 GCF_001515625.1 Sinocyclocheilus rhinocerous
CTGTATTTTTGATTAAATAAATGCAGTCTTGGTGAGCATAAGAGAATTCCTTCAAAAGCATTAAAAAAATCTTACTAACCCCAAACTTTTGAACAGTAGTGTGTATTCCAGTTAGTTACAAAGGTCATAATATGAATATTAGTCTAAGGTAGTGACATTCACAACTAACTGAATGAACATTAAATAATGTTTGCTAATGCTATTATTGAAAATTATTGCAAAAGTGTAAGTCATTCATCTTCTGGAGTTCTAAATATATATATTTATATAGAGGGTTTAAAGAGCA
>NW_015721741.1:0-285 GCF_001515625.1 Sinocyclocheilus rhinocerous
CGATTAATCACATCCAAAATAAAAGTTTTTGTTTACATAAAATATATGTGTTTACTGTTTATATTTATTATGTATATATAAATAACACACATTCATGTATATATTTAAGAAAAATATGTTTTGTTTATATATAAAAAATATAAATTTTTATATATCATATAAATTATATTTGAGAAAAAAAATATATATATATATACATACATACATGTAAATATTTATTTAAATATATACATGTATGTTTGTGTATTTTATATATACATAATAAATATACACAGTACACACACA
>NW_015721742.1:0-286 GCF_001515625.1 Sinocyclocheilus rhinocerous
ACATTTCATTTCATTTAACTTCCTACCGTATTGGAGAGAAAAGAAATAGCATGTTGATCTACCAGCCTTGGATCTGAGAACAGAGAACACTGCTCATATTTTTTTATGATGCATTTAAAAGTTAATGGCCAAATGAATGTTTATAAAAGTTTACATTGTTGATGCAGTTGAAATATAACTCAGATAACATTAAATAAATATATTTTTACCATGGGCTGTTCAACATACTATGCTTTGGGAAACACTTATTCTCATCTCACATACTATTTAGGATGGATAGTATGAA
>NW_015721743.1:0-286 GCF_001515625.1 Sinocyclocheilus rhinocerous
AAACTCTACCATTTTCTCAAGCTCTTTCTACGTACATAAACATTTCAATTCAAAAGTTGCTGTGTAATAAGCAAGTTTATGTGATCACGTCCGACTGACTAGTTATGATTATGACTTGGGCATTATGCTTAGCGTAGTTATGTTATGACTTGGATTAATAATTAGCACTTTACTAAACTGAATCCAGTTGTTCACTCCAAAAATATAAAAATTAATCTGAACCACAGAAGTAAACATAACATTTTTTATTTATGCTTCAAAAACAAACCACAAAACTTGCTTGGAA
>NW_015721744.1:0-286 GCF_001515625.1 Sinocyclocheilus rhinocerous
TTGTATTTTTTGACATGATGCTGTTATAAAGTGAGGCCAATTCACTTACAGATAGAGAGAAACCAGAGAGGAGATCAACAAACCAAACGATCCTACAGAACGAATACACGTGGAATATTTACCCCATTTCATGATTCAAAACTACTGAGATTAAGAAACGTCAAAAAAACCAAAGAAGAGAGGAAATAGCCTGAGTCGATGGGGAAATAGTTAAAAAAATACCAGCCTGAGAAAAGCCCATTTGATTTACTTTATACAATAATTTACAGTAGTACAATGTGGAAAA
>NW_015721745.1:0-286 GCF_001515625.1 Sinocyclocheilus rhinocerous
CCTGTAATTGTCACCACCTTTCACCCCACTAGCGACGGCCCTGGCCACATGCAAGCAGCTTTTCTCTACTGCAAAGGAAATTATAATGCCATTTTACAGACGCTGATGTACATAACTAAACGTCCAATGTATTTTAATTAAAATGACTTTTAACATTTAAAAAAACACATTGTCAAACTGTAAAGCTTGTATTACTCATAGTGATTTACTACAGGTGACATTTTGCCAATACCTTCCTTCATATATGTACAGTACACAATTATTTTCATTTAAAAGTTACTGTAAG
>NW_015721746.1:0-286 GCF_001515625.1 Sinocyclocheilus rhinocerous
AAATAAATATTTTATTTTTTGAATTTAACAGCCACAACAACCACAAACATGCTGTACTCAGAAATCATTAAGTATTTTGAAATAAAGTCATTTTAGAAAGAATTGACCTTATAGTAAAAAAAAAGAAAAAAAAAAAGTTTTATCTCCATATTCATATTACATTCTAAAATACAAAATTAAGCCTTAAAAACAATTTTTACTAAACTAAAACGCAGTCTAGCATTGCTTCTAAAAACAAAATAAATGATTAACTTGTATATTTACTGTAATAATACTTCTTAAGAGA
>NW_015721747.1:0-286 GCF_001515625.1 Sinocyclocheilus rhinocerous
AGTAATTTCTTAAGAATAATTATATACTGTATATACATTGAGGAAGATATTGGCAAAATTTCAACTGTAGTAAGACAGTCTGGTCATTAGTAACATACTAGTAACATACAACATTTGGAACACGAAAAACCCCATTCTGGGGTGCGTTTCCCAAAACCATCGTTAGCCAACTATGGTCGCAAGTTCCGTCGTTACCAACAAAGTTCAACGATTCTGTGTTTCCCAAAACCATAGTTCAAATGAACATTCGCAAACTGCATCGCAAACTTGTGTCGTTGGAACGACA
>NW_015721748.1:0-286 GCF_001515625.1 Sinocyclocheilus rhinocerous
AAATACAGTTGTTAAATACAGTTTAAAAATCATGTATTCTCAATTCTTACTTGTTTGAGAACTGTTAATGTTAAAGATTTACTGTTTTTACCAGATTTTTTGTTTGTTTCATTTTTCATAGTGTGATTTTTTGTGAGTTGTATTGAATCCAGTTACATAACAAACATAATGATCATACCCAGAAATGTAACATAAATAGTTAACATAACATAACATAATTTAGTAACATAATTTTAACATAACAGTTGTGGCCTACTGGTTAAAGAGTTGGACTTATAACCCAAAG
>NW_015721749.1:0-286 GCF_001515625.1 Sinocyclocheilus rhinocerous
AGTTCATTGTCGTGTTTAGACTCATGCTTCAGACACCAGTCATGCTGAAGGCGTTCCCCTAGTGCCCTCTAGAGGACGCAGCGTAAAGTTCCCGTTCGAAAGGGAACTGTTTATTAGAACTGACATTTAGTTAAACAAATACTATTTTCAAATAAATGCTGTTCTTTTAGTTTCTATTCATCAAAGAATGTATCAGTTTCCACAAAAATATGAAGCAGCACAATTGTGCACTGATAATAACAAGAAATGTTTCTTTGAATGATTTCTGAAGGCTCATGTGACACTG
>NW_015721750.1:0-286 GCF_001515625.1 Sinocyclocheilus rhinocerous
CTATGTAAATATGCGCTAGATGGACATCTTTGACCATTGCGCCTCCTAGCTTTTTGTCTCGCTTCTCCATTTATGCGCGTCTCGTGTTTACAAGAGCAAAAAATCTGATTAGCTAGTAATGTTAGTTTAGTTGAAAGTGAAAGCTGTGCTCCTCTCATACCATTGGTAGGCGAAGTCATGGACTCAAAAGTGATAACAAGTTTAAAAAAAAAAAAAATTTAGCACTATTTTTTTCCCACATCCAAACGCTGCACGCCGGAGATCCGGTGTAGTGCCGAAATTTGCA
>NW_015721751.1:0-286 GCF_001515625.1 Sinocyclocheilus rhinocerous
TGAATTGGATCTGTATTTTCAAACTTGTAGGTCGAGGAAAATATGTCCCATATGGCACATAGAAGATCCAAGTAAAATTTATTTGTATAGTACTTTTCACTATACTCATCATTTCAAAGCAGCTTTACAGAAAGTCATACTGCTGTGTTTGTAATGCCTTAATGCTTGAAGAATCAGCTCTTGTTTTTGATATTCATTCTAAAATGCATCGGCAGCCTTTTAGGATCCATGGAACCTTTCAATTCCACAGAAGGTTCTTTAGAGTGTCAGAAAGTGCTTAAGATCT
>NW_015721752.1:0-286 GCF_001515625.1 Sinocyclocheilus rhinocerous
AAATGAAATAATGAAATTAAATGAAATAAAGAAATGAAATGAAATAATAAAATAAAATGAAATAATGAAATGAAATGAAATGAAATTAAATTAAATTAAATTAAATGAAATAAAATAAAATTAAATACAATATATTCATGTATGTGTGTATGTATGTATTTAGGATGAAATATGACCGAAATATGTTGGATACCCAAAATAATAAATTGTATTATATATTTCTATAGTATTGTTTATCATATAAATTTATTTATTTATTTATTGGATGAAATATTAGCTGGATACG
>NW_015721753.1:0-286 GCF_001515625.1 Sinocyclocheilus rhinocerous
AAAGAGAAAGGAAAAATTTAAATCGCGTCATATGACCCCTTTAAATATAAAACCTGAAAAGAAGACAACAACAGTCGTTGTTCTTTTGAAGAGCTCAAGTTAATAAGCAACTAGTTGAGCAACCTCATATTTTATATAATAACCTTAAATTTGCTAATATTTGTCATTTTATGTATTGTTTTGTATGCATTGTTCTAAGCTCCGAGCTGCAGAAAGAGAATGGCGCAAATCACGAAATCCTACTGACCTTAACCCTTTCGCACGTGAGTTTAAAATATTCTAGCTG
>NW_015721754.1:0-286 GCF_001515625.1 Sinocyclocheilus rhinocerous
AAAGAGCTGAGGTAGCCGGACTCAAAGCCAAACCCTGCACTGCCAACACCGAGGGGCTGATCTGTGAGAAGCCAGTTGGTGAGAAAAGTCTTTTTTTTTTTCACCTTTCCTTTGTAACATGATGTTCTTGCACATCAAACCCAAACTGAATCCGCTCCCACAGAAAGCTCCACAGAGTTCTGAAGAAATGGGAAGTCTGGCATTCACACAGTTCTACACATCCCTACTCTTTTAAGTAGACTTGTTTTACCGTATTGGCCCGAATATAAGACGACCCTGATTATAA
>NW_015721755.1:0-286 GCF_001515625.1 Sinocyclocheilus rhinocerous
AAAACCATGGCTAATTTTCGTAAGAACATTATTGCCTGTGTGCGTTGGCGCTCTTATTCCGGTGGCTGAATGAATGTGTGGTAACTGCCTTAAAGTTCAGTAAGATTTAAAATCAGCAATAAACAGTGATACATTAGCTTTTAATTGCATTTGTAAATCAGAATAGTCTTATACAATTTGTATTTTTAAGATCACAAAGGAAAAACTAAATAAATATGAAAATAATAATAATAATAATAATAATATAATAATAATACAGATATCAAATGAGAAGTTCATTATGTTT
>NW_015721756.1:0-286 GCF_001515625.1 Sinocyclocheilus rhinocerous
AACACATAACAAAATAACAAAAAATGTATCTAAAATAAAACTGAAAATAGAAAAAAAAAATGTAATTCAAAATATGAATAAAAACAAAATAGTATATAAATATAACTAAACACTAATTTCCAGGCTGAAATTCACATAAAGCTCTTGCATAACTTAAAAAAATAAAATAAAATAATTCCAAACAAATTGTATGGAGTACTTTTAAAGTGCTTCTATGTCATTATTATTATTAACTAAAACTAAAATGATGAGAAACAGAGAGAAATGTGTTAACTTAAATAAAGCT
>NW_015721757.1:0-285 GCF_001515625.1 Sinocyclocheilus rhinocerous
GTGCTTCTAATTAAATGATAAAAAGTAGTTATAAATGATGTCCAAAATACACATACTCATCTTTGCACTAGTAAAATGTACAGCAATTTATGTTTTACTACCAAATTATATGTAACATCTAATTAACGTACAGTGCAATGTTTCCTTGATATCTTGCGATTTCAGGGCATGTGATATCCTGAACACAATGCATGATGGGATACGTTTAGCCTTAAATACCACTTCAAAGTGTGGATCTAGTGTGCATTAAAGGGATAGTTCACCCAAAAATGAAAATGTGATGTT
>NW_015721758.1:0-286 GCF_001515625.1 Sinocyclocheilus rhinocerous
AACACCAATGTTTCAGGAGTTTAGGACACAGAATAGGACACATGCATATTCGATAACTGTTTTATTTCCTATTTGGGTTGTATGTTTTATTTTTTAAGAATAACTGTTTTTTTCCCAAGGCATTCTTAGGTGCCATTGTTTTCTGTCATAGCTATGCAAAGATTTGATTTCAAAAACAGTAGTTATTAAACAGTTTCTTGTTATGATTTAAAATCTATATTTAATCTCAGAATGATCTCAAAGTAAAAAGAGGTGCTCAAGTCTGATTTTATGGCGTCTGTGCTTT
>NW_015721759.1:0-285 GCF_001515625.1 Sinocyclocheilus rhinocerous
CCCCAGCGACTTAAGACTGGTTTTGTGGTCCAGGGTCACATTTACTTCAGGAGGGCATAGCTATTTAAGATTGTGTGTGTGCTGTTTTCCACAAAAACCCCAATATAGTATCTAGGAGACATAATATCACATTATTATTATCTAAGCATCAGTATATAGTATAATGACAATATGTAGTCCAGTTCAATTTTCATTTGAATATGTGTGGCATAATGCAGATTTTTAATGGGATAGCTAACCAATAATAATAATAATAATTAGGGCTGCACGATAAATCGCATGCGA
>NW_015721760.1:0-286 GCF_001515625.1 Sinocyclocheilus rhinocerous
TTTCTGTGCATTTTACTTTGTATTAGAATTACTGCAATCATATTGGAGGCTTTGCTTAATTGTTACAGATGTACTTTATTTTCTTAAAACATCTCTCTATATACAATTTAAGGTATTCCCATATCTATGCAAGTAGATATGACTACATGTTGATTATTTGTAATCATTGATATTGGCAGGAAACCCATATCTCTCATGTAATGTGACATATTGTCTTCTACAAAAGTAATTTGTCTTATAATTAATACAAAATAAACTAAATGTTTACAGAAAGCCAAGTTGTCTT
>NW_015721761.1:0-286 GCF_001515625.1 Sinocyclocheilus rhinocerous
AACCCGCTGGTGGTCCGAGAGGAGAGACGGAGGAGGGAGCCAGGCTACAGGCCCCCCCTGCCTATCCTGGTTGATGGCGAGGAGGCGTACCGAGTGCACGAGCTGCTAGACTCCAGGCGTCAGGGCAGCATCCTCCAGTATCTGGTCGATTTGGAGGGGTTCGGCCCGGAGGAGCGATCCTGGGTCAACGCTGGAGATATCATTGACCCCACACTCACAGAGGAGTTCCACAGGACGCATCCAGAGAAACCGGCCCGTCAACCTTGTGGGAGGCCCCGGCGTCGCT
>NW_015721762.1:0-286 GCF_001515625.1 Sinocyclocheilus rhinocerous
GATGATGATGATGATGATGACGATACAAATCACATAGCGGAGACTGAATTGGAAAACATAAATGTTGATGAGGAGTTACACGATAGGCAACAGCACTGTGTGTTTATGGATACGTGTCTGCAACCTGTAGACATTGGGCAAGAAGTACTTGATCAGTATTTTGATGGTATTTTGAGCCTTGCCCCTGCCGAAGGGAATAATCCAGTGAAAATGCTTGCTGATGAGACAAATGAAGCTAAAAGTTTTCCTGTTTTATTTCCTAATGGTACTTCAACTTATTGTGATA
>NW_015721763.1:0-286 GCF_001515625.1 Sinocyclocheilus rhinocerous
AACTACATGTAGTGCTTTGATGAACTGCTTTGTTCCTCCTCGTTTGCAAGTCGTCGTTTTGGATAGAAGCATCTGCTAAATGCCTAAATACAAAAGTATATGCAAATTACATATAATCCTAAAGATTCACCAGAACAAAGGGAATCAGAAAAGATACTGTTACTATGGAAACAGGAATCACACTAAAAGATCTCAGCACTGCAAACGATGCAATTGTGCCATTCTTCTTAAACATTTATTTGTAATGTGTCTGAATATTTTACAGTAAACTCGTGCAATAAAAAAT
>NW_015721764.1:0-286 GCF_001515625.1 Sinocyclocheilus rhinocerous
AACTCACCCTTGTTTATCGGAGTCGACCAGAATGCGCACCAATATCCCTGTAACAGCCACTAGGATGGGGTAGTGATCGACACTCTCCAGGCCTACGAACAAAACAAAACATGCTTTTATTACTGGTTCAGATAATGACTTTTGGCTTTTTACTTTATAATAAAAATAAATCTGTTTTTGTTGTTTTTTGTTGTTGCTGTTTTAGAGTTCATGATATACAGCTACTGTGACTGTAAATAAATAAAAAATAAATATACTATATGTATGTGTGTGTGTGTATATATAT
>NW_015721765.1:0-285 GCF_001515625.1 Sinocyclocheilus rhinocerous
TGTAAGTCGCTTTGGATAAAAGCGTCTGCTAAATGTCTGAATGTAGATGTAAATGTACTGTTAATATATACCAAGCACCATAATAACAGGTGTTAAAAAAGGTCACATGATTAAAGTTCATGCCAGAAATTTATTAATACTTGCAACCAACTTGAACATACATAAAATGTCATGCACAATATATATATATATATACTTTTTGCTTCCAAAAATTACAGTAAATGTTTATAATACAATTTCATGTGTTGTCCTGCTAATGTAAGATAGATAACTTATAGTTAAGAC
>NW_015721766.1:0-286 GCF_001515625.1 Sinocyclocheilus rhinocerous
AACTTACAATCAATGGATCACATGTTCTAAAATTGTTTAGCAATGTAGTACAATGTTACTTGCTGCAAATATAATAATCAGCAAAAATAGAAAACAGAGATGCTGGCTTTACTGTCTGAAATGTGTGGGTCTTTAATAACTCACCAGACGGCAGTAAGCAAAACTATTTATGAGAGTTAGTGTAATGTGGACTGATATGACTGGGGAAAAGACCAGTATCAAGTATATTATTTTACATTAAAAAGAAATAGATGGATTTTTCATGCTTTGTCATTCAGTGTTTTAA
>NW_015721767.1:0-286 GCF_001515625.1 Sinocyclocheilus rhinocerous
AACTTCAGATGAGATGTGTTTGGCCTTCCTCTTCTACTATCCAGCAATGAATCTGAGCAGATGTGGGAGCTTCCCTGATGTAACGTCTTTAGGATCTGCAATGGGAGCAACAGATCTAGAGTAATCTAACTGAAAACCCTGATTTTTAATACATTTAGCTCTTAGAATTTGCCATAATGGTAATGTGCCATTTAATTGATAATTTTGCAGTACCTGGCTCTATATGATGTTCACGAAGACTTGGAATGACACGTCTATCAATCAATACCAACAAACACTGAAGAGA
>NW_015721768.1:0-285 GCF_001515625.1 Sinocyclocheilus rhinocerous
CAGCTGTTTGGACTCTCATTCTGACGGCACCCATTCACTCCACTGATGAGTGATGGAATGCTGATGATGTTCTGATGAAGAAACAAACTTGTCTACATCTTGGATGGCCTGGTGAATAAACATTCAGCAAATTTAAATTTTTGGGTGAGCTATTCCTTTAAACAGATGAGTTTCCAAGATTTACCTGTCACACTTTAACTTGGAGTTGAAATACAGTACAGTAGAAGGAAGTAACCACAACGAATATATTGAGCCCAACTGTAAACCTGGAACAAACCCACAGTA
>NW_015721769.1:0-286 GCF_001515625.1 Sinocyclocheilus rhinocerous
AATAAAACTAATCAAAATCTTGAAAGAAGATATAAATGTATATGGCCATATAACTGTACAGTCATTTACATTTTGAGGGTTTTTGATGCAATCGTTTCTTATGTATCAAACACCCATTTTGCATTCAGTATGATGCAGCAGCGGTGTGTGTGTGTGTGTGTGAGTGACTGTATATGTGACTGGTATGAAGACGGCTGTGACATTGATTTGATAGAAATAGAGTTGATTTTGTGAGGGAACGTGATGCATATAAGACTCACTCACTGATACAATCAAATGACACGAT
>NW_015721770.1:0-286 GCF_001515625.1 Sinocyclocheilus rhinocerous
CAGTAGAAAGACAAATATACAATGGATTGAATTACTGCAATAAAACATATATTTTGCACCCATTAGCTTCCATTGGTTTTAATCTAGAAATGAGTTCTAAAATTATACACGTATTTATTTCGTACTTATATGTATACAATACAGTGAAAACCTATTATAAATAGCAATGACAATATTTGTTTTTAATGTAGAAATTAGTACTGTACATATATTTACCTAATTATCTAATGTGTGCATTGACTGTCTGTTAAGTGTGTTTGTGTGCGAGTTAGTATGTGTGTGTGTG
>NW_015721771.1:0-286 GCF_001515625.1 Sinocyclocheilus rhinocerous
AACCATGGTAACCACAAATTAACCATGGTTTTGCTACACAAACCACAGTTTAACCATGGTATTTGTACAACTGTGGTTATACAAATGGTACAAAACTACACTTTTACTATAACAGTATAGTATGGTTAATTTTGTTGGGGTCGATCCCCTTGAAACATTTCCATTGTGCTACTTGCAACACTTTTCTGTATTTGGTCGCATTGTGCGTATTTGGAGCACGTTTCTGTATTTGGTTGTATTGCGAGTATTTGCAGCACATGTGTTGTCAAACTGATGAAGATGTTTT
>NW_015721772.1:0-286 GCF_001515625.1 Sinocyclocheilus rhinocerous
TCGGCATTGCGCGTGGCCGTCCATGCAGAACAGAATTTACAGTTCGTTTCTGCATCATTAAGTTCTTGCTTTGGTTGTCTCTCAAGACGGCTGTGAGGTAGTCAACTTTGAGGATGTCTTTCAAAAAACGGTTTAGGATAATTGAATGGATGCCATGTGATAAAGAGCTAGTAGATTCCCAAAATATTAAATAATAATAATAATAATGTAACCTAAAACAATAATTCATAAAATGGTGTAACTTTAGGTAGGCTACCACACATTAATCGTTCGTTTTTACTTACTT
>NW_015721773.1:0-286 GCF_001515625.1 Sinocyclocheilus rhinocerous
GTCAATTCTCATTCTATTTTCTTTATAAAATAATAATTTTTATAATACACTGTTCAAACGTTTGGGGTTGGTAGGAATTATTATTTTTTTTAATGTTTTTAAAAGATTTCTATTCACCAAGGCTCCATTTATTTGATCAAAATAGTTTACATACATCCTGTCACTGTTTAATTGATCAAAAATTTAATATTATTAGGCCTATAGTTTAAAATAACTGCATTTTTATTAGCCATTAGTTAACATTTCAGTGTCACGTGATCCTCCATTTCTTATTATTATGTGTTGA
>NW_015721774.1:0-286 GCF_001515625.1 Sinocyclocheilus rhinocerous
AATAATAATAATAAATGTAAATTAATTGAATGACATTGTAGAAGATTGATTGAATTGTTAAAGTGTTAGGTATTAATTTCATTAGACACTATTCTTGATAATACATTTGTATTAAATCATAAAACTAAAATAAATGAAAAACAGAATAATTTGGGGGGGATTATTTATTTATCTATTTTTTTTTTTTTATTTGTCACGGGCAGGGTGTTCAAGAGATCAGGCAGGAAGACGAAGAATAAAAGGATATTTAATCAATAGACAACAGGAGATCCAGACAGGGTAGACA
>NW_015721775.1:0-286 GCF_001515625.1 Sinocyclocheilus rhinocerous
AATACATTAATTTCGAGTAGTATATTTTTCAAATTATTTTATCATGCATCTTATGATTTCAATTCCACAGAAAAAATATTGTGTTCAGGTAGGTTTAAAAATATAAAGCACTGAATGTTTTGTTATGCAGTTTTTGATAATAAAATAACATCCAGCTGAAATATGTCAGTTAAACAAATATCATGTTAAACTTGAGTTTTTCAGTTGTGAGATCAGTCCTGTTAGTTAAAAGTTATACCTGAGTGTCTTTCATCTCAGCTTGTAAAGATTTATATGTATTTATTTA
>NW_015721776.1:0-286 GCF_001515625.1 Sinocyclocheilus rhinocerous
AATATTGAAGTACTAAAATTACTGGAATGAAAACTGAAAAAAGCTAAAATATAAATATTAATACAATCAAATGTGTCAGGACACAGAATCAACAACAGCACTGATGAAAAGACTTTTTCTTTTTTTTTCTTTACACATAGACATTTTTATTGCATGCAAACTTTAATGAGATTTTACACCAATGATGGAAAGCAAGTTTTTCTTCAAATAACAATAAAATTTAAGTCTATTCCTCACACAAAGCTATAGACCAATTATAGGTTTGTAAACATTCAGGATGCGCGCG
>NW_015721777.1:0-286 GCF_001515625.1 Sinocyclocheilus rhinocerous
AATTAAAATGTATTGTAGTTTAAATATTAATAAATATTTAATAATAGTATTAGTATTAAGTATATTGAATCCAATTAATCAAACTAACATTGCTTTTTAACCTACTTAAGGCTTTATGTACATCTTTTTTATGTAATTTCATAATAACTTCTGTTTTCTGTGAAATGTGGTTAATGTGCACTGTTGAATGTACTGACAAGCATTAATGGTAAACAAAAATATACTTTAATGTAATTTCTACTGAATACTTGCATGTATTTAAATATACATTGCATTTATAATTACA
>NW_015721778.1:0-286 GCF_001515625.1 Sinocyclocheilus rhinocerous
TTGTTTTTTTTGTTTTGTGTTTTGTTTTGTTAGCAAACCCTCTCCCCAAAGTTTGTCTAGGTTAGAAACACAGAGTTTCTTTGTCTGTCCTCTGAAATGTTCTCCGTCTCCCTGTGCAGAGAGGCCAACACCATATTCAGAGGCAATTCTCTGGCCACCCGCTGCATAGATGACATGATGAAGATTGTGGGCAAAAGTTACTTGACCGTCACTCTCAAACCTGTTCTCAATGAGGTAAAACACACAAGATTTCTTAAGTTGATTTTTTTTCTTTCTTTTAATGTTA
>NW_015721779.1:0-286 GCF_001515625.1 Sinocyclocheilus rhinocerous
AAATGGAACCTTATTGAAAAGTGTTACAGATAGATGCACTTAGCACCATCAAATAAAGAGTAAATAAAAAAATAAAAAAATCCACTAGTATTTAGGTACTGTACACTTGTGTTATTTGTAGTCGGATGCCATTTTTAAATGGCTCACATAGAAATAAAGAGGTTTAAATGTTTACTGACATGTGGGAACCACTGTCAGAATTAATCAGTATTACTGGCAAGATTTAGAGATAATTTAGATAAAAAATTTGACTTAAAATATTGCAATTTTTCAGAGCGCCGAGTCA
>NW_015721780.1:0-286 GCF_001515625.1 Sinocyclocheilus rhinocerous
ATTGATTGATTGATTGATTGGTTGATTGATTGCATAAAATAATTTCTTATGTCTATCTTAAACCAGCATTTTGTCATGTCCCTGAGGCATGTCACTGAGTTTGCACTTAGAAAATTATTAACAAAATGTACATAGTGTCTATGATTTTTGACAATAATGTAAGCATTTATTTGTGTTCCTTTCTAAAAAAACAAAACAAAAAAAAAACAAGATATTTTATAAAAACAGACTTTAAAGTTACGTCCCTCAGTCTGAACTCAACCCCGTCACACTAACCATTCTATGC
>NW_015721781.1:0-286 GCF_001515625.1 Sinocyclocheilus rhinocerous
TAATCATCAAAATTAAAACAAAACAACTTTTGAAATGTTTTACTTAACATGTAATTAATCTCGAATATATGAAAGTTTCACTTTTTGAAATAAGTTACAAAAAAACTTTTGAACGATATTCTAATGTACCTGTATGTATACAAACATCAGATGTCATGTTTATTCATGAAGGATATGTCATGTATATTGGCATGTACGAATGCAAACAGCAGACTTTATATCGCCTCAACTGTGTGTGTTTGCATACTACAGAAACATGGATGCATCAAACGCAGGCTTTAGAGAA
>NW_015721782.1:0-286 GCF_001515625.1 Sinocyclocheilus rhinocerous
ATGCTTTGGCATTAATCGTGCTTTCTGTGTTTTTCGATATCATCTCACCTCCCGCAAAGTTTTACAACTCAGGAAGAAATACATTTCCTTCTGCAACTCATTAGAACTACAGGTAGAGTAAAGCACACCTCACTACAAACATAAAAGCTGAGAGGAAGTAGAGGAAGCATGTTTGTTTTTTTCTTACCTATCGTCGTGGTAGTGGTAGACGTGCCCTCTACAAATACTGTGTCAATGTTGCTGAAAAGCTGCTGTTGGACACCGGGAAGGTCAGCAAAGTCACTCA
>NW_015721783.1:0-284 GCF_001515625.1 Sinocyclocheilus rhinocerous
TGTTTCGGAGATACTGGAGTGTGTGTGTGTGTGTGTGTGTGTGTGCGCGTGCGCTTCTGTCAACGATTTGTGCAAATCCATCCCTGCCAGTCTGATCACAATAAAGCACATTTACTGTTGGTTAATTATGGGAATTTAAAAGCATAATTTACCCAATAGTAAACATTTATTTGCTCAAATTCATGTCATATCAACCACTTATGACAGATTGAGAGACGGATTTGTGCTTGTTTTTGTTTTTTTTGTTTTTTTCTGTGGGGCACACAGAGGGGACCTATTTAAAG
>NW_015721784.1:0-286 GCF_001515625.1 Sinocyclocheilus rhinocerous
ATCATTATTATGAAATCCATTGTTGTGAGAAAAAAATAAAGATGTTGCATAAATGTTCTAACCAAAGCTGCCAAAGAAAGTCATGGTATTTAAATTACCTGTAATTTGAAGAATTAAGATCTTCATGTTTTTTCACAAGATTTAAAAAGATCCTTTTTAACTGCATCAGTCAGTACGTTTACATGGATAACAATTATCCGATTTTAACACTATTAATACAATACTCTGATTAAGAATCTATTATGTAAACAGAGATTTTTGATTACCTTAATCCGGCTAAAGTCAT
>NW_015721785.1:0-286 GCF_001515625.1 Sinocyclocheilus rhinocerous
ACACCTACATGAGTCCATCATTCATCTTTTTTCATGTGCGTGTCATGATTTTCCACTTCGTTTACCTGTAATATATTTCTTAATGTGCAACTCAGGAGAGAAATGTACCTCATGTACACCAGTGTTTCCATTCAAAGTAAACAAGTTCTAAATGATCATCAAGTTTCAGAATGATCCATTTGATTTTAAGCTATCAGAAAGTTCCAGAATCTTGCATCCATCACAGGCATTTTGAAATGAAATGCTTTCTAAACTCACCCTTATAGTCTGAAAAAGCTGAAAGGCT
>NW_015721786.1:0-286 GCF_001515625.1 Sinocyclocheilus rhinocerous
ACAATGATTAATCTATATTTAATTTATACAGTGGAGTAGAGATGCTCCGATCGACCGGGCATTTTTTGTTTTATTTCAGTCTGCCTCTGTTCCGTGCTTGCACACAAAGTGCATCGTAATAATGTTTTTCAAAACGTCATTTGTGTGGCAATATTACGCTATTATTATATTTAGTCTGTAAACTGCCGTTAACAGAAGCCAGCGACGCTAAAGACGGACGCAGAGGTGAAAATACTTTAGTAGGCAGAGCAAGATCACTGTTCACGATGCGCGAAATATAGGAAGA
>NW_015721787.1:0-286 GCF_001515625.1 Sinocyclocheilus rhinocerous
TATTTAAAGGAATAGTTCTGGCAAAATCTAAAAATTCTGTCATTTACTCCCCCTCATGTTGTTCCAGACCTAACTTTATTTTTCTCAGTGAAATGCAAAAGATTAATTTTTGAACACTGCACTGGTTGCCCTTTTCCATACAATTACAATGAACAAATGAACAGAGACTTAGGGTGTGCTATATTGACAAAAGAAATAAGATCTTGATATTTTCTGGTATTTTTTAAATGTGTTTTACAAAATTTTACGTAAAAGGAATGATTCCTTTAAAAGTGAAACTAAAACC
>NW_015721788.1:0-286 GCF_001515625.1 Sinocyclocheilus rhinocerous
ACAGTCTTCTGCCCCTCATTCACAATTTGCCTTTCAAGATCCATCATCTTTCATTATTTGTCCCATGTAATACATCTCAATAATAGAATTTTGAGCACATTTTAAAACAATGATATAACCGTGACATTCCACTATAAAAGCTTAGACTAATTGGTTTTAAACTTAAAATTTAAACTTAAATTATAAATACACATCTAAACATTTCAAATAATAGTCATGTCCCCTTTAAACCCAATTTAAATTTCCTTCACACCTAATATCCCAACTATTTCTACAAGCAGCAGTA
>NW_015721789.1:0-286 GCF_001515625.1 Sinocyclocheilus rhinocerous
CTACTCTAAAAGAAACATGTACTTGCTATGAGTAAATGCTTGTTGGTTTTTATTTTAAATTTTTTTGTCACAGATTTGTAATCATCTGAGAATTGTAATCAAACTCTAAGACTATGGGCCATATTTCTAGAGAGAAAAGCGGCACCACCCCAGGAGGGATGAAGACCATCTTTTTTCAACAGGTCAGCCCCAAAAACTCATCCAATTGTCTATAAAACCTACGTTATTCTGCGGGGCACCACTTAGATATCCAGCCATTGAGTGATGACAGTCTGCTATGTATCTC
>NW_015721790.1:0-285 GCF_001515625.1 Sinocyclocheilus rhinocerous
AGGAAAACTTGAAATCGCATCATATGACCCCTTTTAATTCAATATTATGATCTAGTGGCTTCATTATGGTACCATTACATTTGGCACATATAAACATTTCTTGCATGCAAATGCACAAGAAAGGATCTCCAGAATCAAATGTGAAATAAAAGTAACATTTTCCTATTTTTACCTGCATTGTTACCTTTAATTTGGTTTCTTTTTGAAGTTTAAACCTGAGATTCCAGTTTATAATTTTTTGAAAGTTTTTACATACTTCCTGTATTTAAATACATGTAGGGGAGA
>NW_015721791.1:0-286 GCF_001515625.1 Sinocyclocheilus rhinocerous
TTGTAATAATATTTTACAATATTACAGTTTTTACTGTATTTTTGAGAAGATAATTATTTCAAAAACATAAAAATTTATAAGACAAGTTTATGCTTTTTCTTCTGTCTCATGCATATGCACATATGCAGCACCTTTAGAGATTATGGAGTGTGTAAGTCTGGTTCTAGACCCTGGAGACCAGCAGAAGAACATCTCCCGTGAGGACAGGACACCATCCAGCACAGCTGGAGACCCCAATCTCTGATTTAATTAGCATTCAAACACATACAAGTTCACTTTTTAGATA
>NW_015721792.1:0-286 GCF_001515625.1 Sinocyclocheilus rhinocerous
AAAAAATCAATAAAAAAATAAAGAATTGTACTCTGTTCTGTATATTGATAACAATAGTTTAATAACAATTAGTGCTGTCAAACGATTAATCGCAATTAACCACATCCAAAATAAAAGTTTTTGTTTACATAATAATATATGTGTGTGTACTGTGTATATTTATTATGTATATAAAGACACACACATATACACATATATTTTGAAAATATTTACATGTATTTACGAGTGTATATTTATTTTCATATAAATTATATCATATATAAATATATTTAATATATAAACTTAA
>NW_015721793.1:0-285 GCF_001515625.1 Sinocyclocheilus rhinocerous
AGCGACTTAAGACTGGTTTTGTGGTCCAGGGTCACATATTACTAAATGTTCCTTGAGCAACAAATCAGCATATTAGTGACACTGTAGACTGGAATAACATCATGTGACACTGTAGACTGGAGTAATAATGCTGAAAATGCGCAAAACATCAATTACAAAACAATTGCATAGAACACAACACGCTCACAATTTGTCAATTGTGTCACCGTTTTCAAATTCTGCATGTAGTTGAATGCATTTAATGGTTTCTGGTCCACTCACAGTCTGAGGAGAGCTTTATAAAAC
>NW_015721794.1:0-286 GCF_001515625.1 Sinocyclocheilus rhinocerous
ACAGGCAAAAACTCATAGGCAGGTGCAGTTAAACCTCTGGTATTGTTCATTTATGAGTGTCACTAATGTTGTTCGTGGTCAAAACAGACCATAATCATGTAATTAATTTATATAATAATTTGTATAATAATGTATTATATTTTATTTCAGTGTTTTTTTCTTTAATATTTGGTATTTTGAGGGGGTTTAATGTTACTAACCAATGTTAATAATCAAAGATTTGTTTTTGCCAAAGTTTAGGTTTTTTCTGCATTGTGGCTGATTTGTAGATTGTTCCACCCAGGCA
>NW_015721795.1:0-286 GCF_001515625.1 Sinocyclocheilus rhinocerous
AGAAAACACACAAAGAAAACAGTACAATAAATGTTTTATTATTTTTATTTTATTTTTTATTTAATTGTATTTTTTTGGTGGTGCAGTGTTTAAAACATGTTCTAGAAACAGCACACACACACAAACAGTGCAATATTTGTCATTTAATAATTTTGTTAAAAAGGTTGCAGTGCAATGTTTTCATAATGTTTTATAAACCACATTTACCAATATAAAAAGTATAGTTTTCTATTAAAGTTTAAGTAAAGTAGCCTCAAAAAGTGAATGTAGAATTTTTTAAACATGA
>NW_015721796.1:0-286 GCF_001515625.1 Sinocyclocheilus rhinocerous
AACAAAATCAAGACTTTGTAAAAGAGCATAATAGTACCCCTTTAACTAAAACTATTACAATACAATACAATACAATACAATACTAAATGAATTACTGAATGAATAAATAAATAAATGTTTTCAGTAATTGAAATAAAGCTGAAATATTCTAGAAATTAATGACATTTTGGTAAAATTAAAAGGTGTATTCAGTTATTCTTTTGCTATTGTTTGTATCGCTGTTATTCGTGTACTTTAGGAGGAACAACCTCCTCGACAGCAACCAGTCTGGTTTCAGAAGTGGACA
>NW_015721797.1:0-286 GCF_001515625.1 Sinocyclocheilus rhinocerous
ACAGGTGCTTGGAAACGCTGTTTTGTACTCATTTACTGACGAGTCGGCTACATTAGGCACAGCTGGTCCAACCGTCCTGCAGGTGTCTAGTTTTGAAGTGTGTTTTGCTTTACAAAGTAATGGGTTGGAAATTCAATAATAAGTGCTTACCTTCCATAATAGCTACTGGATCCTCCAATTTGGGACGGAGGATATTTGGTCCAAACACGGTGGCCAGGTTTTGCACACCCATTTTATTTTCATGTGCGTGAGACTGCACCTCATCCAGAAATCTACAACGACAGAG
>NW_015721798.1:0-286 GCF_001515625.1 Sinocyclocheilus rhinocerous
GGCCTATCCACTGCGCTATCCCCTCCTCTTTGGTACGTTGCTCTGGGGAGTTGTCGTTGTACCTCCTTGTGGCAAAGAAATCCTGAGCACTAGTTGGCTTGTCCATCTTCTTGGGTGGGACTTGCTTCACTGGTGCTATTTCTGGAATCTAGCACAGGAATAGATACAATGTCAGGACAGATGCAGCCTCTGGAAAATCTAACTGTTGTAAATATTAAGTAGCATAAATCCTTGCTATGATTTTTACCATAGTAAATCAACCTCTGAGTGAGTGACTTGACTGTCC
>NW_015721799.1:0-286 GCF_001515625.1 Sinocyclocheilus rhinocerous
AAGAAACATTTCTTATTATTATCAATGTTGAAAACAGTTGGGCTGTTTTTTTTTCCACAATTCATTTATTTGAAATATATATATTTTGTAACATTATAAATGTATTTACTGTCGCTTTTGATCAATTTAATGTTTCTTTGCTGAATGAAAGTATCAATTTCTTTAAAAAAAAATCTTACTGACTCCTAAATGGTATTGTAAATTTTAAACTATCATACCTAAAACATGATTTTGAAAGTAGCTTTGTTTTAAAGGGGTCATATGATGTTGCTAAAAAGAACATTAT
>NW_015721800.1:0-286 GCF_001515625.1 Sinocyclocheilus rhinocerous
ACAGATGCACAAACATTCACACACTCACAGTCTTCTTTAGTCCTCGCTCTCTCTCTTTCACACACACACACTTCTCTCTCTCTCTCTCACACACACCCGCCCTCTCTCTGCCTCTAGAGCACAAACACACTCACCCTCCCCTCCACAGTGAGCCACTAGAAAACACACACACAGACAGACAAGCTCACTAAAAAAAGCACACACACTCCCTCACTCACACTCTCTCAAATAACCAAGCCGGAGTCTCATATTCTCTGTCTCTCTCAGACAAACACACACACACACA
>NW_015721801.1:0-286 GCF_001515625.1 Sinocyclocheilus rhinocerous
GTTGACTGAAGTGAACTCAGGAAGTACATGATCTGCTCTTTCTCTACTCTTTAGGATGCATGTAAACATCTACTCTCTGAGATGGTCTACGATGTAAGTGTCATACTGATTATGTGTGCAACTTCACAGAATTGGGATATTGTGTTTTCAGTATTAAGTATTATGTTTTCAGTTTTCACTAATTTAAATGAATATGACTTTACAAGAGGCCGGAGATTTTGTTTCCCCATTTGAGAAAAAATATGTTATACATACGTGTGTGTATATATATACACATTATGTATAA
>NW_015721802.1:0-286 GCF_001515625.1 Sinocyclocheilus rhinocerous
ACCAAATATCCACTGTGACAGACACATTTTGTGTGTTCCTTAACAGTTTTTAGCTTATTGCATCACTCCTCAGCAAGGTTTTCTACTTTTGAGGTCATTGTTCTTCGACACACGGGAGCATACTTATGGTCAGCCACTGAGAGAAAGTGCCGAAAACTCTTGTTTTCCACAATGGACAGAGGGGGGGACAACAGTCGGCGGCCATCTTTGAAATGCCTCTCGGGCGTGCAAGTGCAGCGCTTATCTCTTTAAATGGGGAAACATCAAATTCTCCAAAACTGTTCAC
>NW_015721803.1:0-286 GCF_001515625.1 Sinocyclocheilus rhinocerous
ACTTCCTGAAGCTTCTTCATCTGCAAGGTCTATCATATGAACTTCACAGAAAAAAATAAGTAATAGTTAAAAAAAATGTCAGACAGTACAAACATTTGATTATTCTTTTAAATGTGAAAAGACCTCAGTGCACAAACCACCTTTAAATTGGCCATTAAAAACCAAGTAAATGAGCAAGTAAAAATGATTGGGTCCAAGCATCAGTAAGCGGAGGAATTTTTGGTTAATATAAAAGGCATTGTCAAATCTGTCACTGTTATAACAGTACATTTTGTACAAACAGGTT
>NW_015721804.1:0-286 GCF_001515625.1 Sinocyclocheilus rhinocerous
ACTTAAAGACCCTAAGAAGGGGAGCAGTCACTGAGCTAGCACATATATATCCTCAGATAACCATGTGCCCAGGAAGGGCTACCAGACTGAAACTACCCAGACCACGAGAGTGGGCTGTCTACTTACAACCCAAAGAAGGGAGACAGCACTGTCTAGGTAATAGCTCAAAAGACCGCTACTTAAAACCCCAAAAGGGGAGCAATCACTGAGCTAGCACATAGCTATCCACAGATAGCTAGGAGCGTCAGAGCCTAGATAGCCTTCCTACAGAGCTGCTCAGACCACA
>NW_015721805.1:0-286 GCF_001515625.1 Sinocyclocheilus rhinocerous
CTACAATTCCCCCTCTTGTACTGTAAAATCATTGTTTAATTAAAACTGTTCATTCGTTTTCCAAAACTCCTCCGTGTTCTCGTACTCCTTCATGTTGCGCCTTCACCCTAGACGGGGCGTAACCGTTAACTTGGGGTAAAACGTGGCCACCTGAGGATTTCGATTTTTATCCATACTTTTTATTATTTTACAATTTTATACATTTATTTATTTTACATTTTTAATAGTCTGTAATGATGCAATTTGCATTTTCATATGTGCATTATACCTTGAGAAAAAAACAGTT
>NW_015721806.1:0-286 GCF_001515625.1 Sinocyclocheilus rhinocerous
TCTCCAAATCTGATGAAGAAACAACCTCATCTACATCTTGGATGGTCTTGGGGTGAGTAAATATTTTAATTTGAACTATTCCTTTAACATGAGACCTGTTAGTTGAGTAACCAAACATTACAGTGACTCATTAATCTTCAGTGATTTAATCTCATCGAGTATCAATGCATCTTCAGAAGTTAGTTGTAGACAGCAGCGGACGCTCACTAGGGTTATGCACAGGCTCATAGCAGCTGACACTCCTGTTCAGGTGTGTTATCAGAGTGATGGAAGTGAGGCTGACATC
>NW_015721807.1:0-286 GCF_001515625.1 Sinocyclocheilus rhinocerous
ACAGTGCCTAACTGTGTTTTGCCGCGTTGGCATCGCTGGTTCATGATCACCTTCATTGCATCAACCCTCTGGATTGCTATTTTTTCCTACCTCATGGTGTGGATGGTAAGAAAAAGATGAAAAATAGACACTCTTATTAAATCTAGCAGTCTTTACTATTCATTCTATGAGTTGGTCGATTATGCTGATTTTTGTCACTATCTGGTGTGTTTTGCAGGTCACCATCATCAGCTACACACTCGGTATTCCTGATTACATCATGGGAATCACTTTCCTGGCTGCTGGC
>NW_015721808.1:0-286 GCF_001515625.1 Sinocyclocheilus rhinocerous
ATACATTTAATTTATATTAAAATATATATATATATATATGGAGAAAATTTGCACCTTAAAAATATCCTTAAGGCTTTTCAAAAATATATTCAAATTATAAATCTTATTAAAAATAAAATCTGTCTTTAGCCGCACTATGGGAAGTAAGATACAGGGAGCTGAGATAATGGAGTCCGTTCTTGCATTTTTTTCTAAAGCATACCGAGAATAATATTTGCACCGCATGAAAATCATCCACGCAACACTGATCTAGTATTATTCTTTCTTTTCTGTGCCTGGTTTGCTC
>NW_015721809.1:0-286 GCF_001515625.1 Sinocyclocheilus rhinocerous
ATTATAAGATAAAGTAGATTTCCTGTGCTAAATCATGTTAGCATAGACATTTGTCATTCTAATATGTCATTTAAACCCCACTCTTATACTAAGAGTGGGGTTTGAAACCACAAGGGCATTTGTTTATTGGATCTTAATTTCAAAACCTCAATAACTTGGCTGGTTGGGACACAATATTGCTACAGTGTAACAGACCCTCAAATTTGCAAATACCCCTCATATGTTGTAATTTTAAATGCTTAAATTGTACACAAACATCAAATTGAAAACCTCAACTTAATTACCA
>NW_015721810.1:0-286 GCF_001515625.1 Sinocyclocheilus rhinocerous
ACTAATCATTAATACCTTTATGAGCAGTCATCTCGATGGCAAAAAAGTGTCCCAAAAGACCTGAATTTACCATATTCACACATCTTTACTAATCATTTATTAATCATTTGTTCATTTGTTAGCCAATCTAAAGTTGAAACTATTCATCATTTGTAAATGTGTAATAAATTATTACTAATCATTTAGTATCTTTATGGGCATTGGACTTTCAGCTAATGTAACAAGGTTTGTGTAAAGGGTAGCTGGTTAAGTTTAGCTAAATGCTTGCTAAAGACATAACAGATTG
>NW_015721811.1:0-286 GCF_001515625.1 Sinocyclocheilus rhinocerous
ATATTAATATAAATTAATGTTAATATAAACTTCAATCATTTTTTATATTTGGAATAAAATTGAATATTTGAAAAGCATTAAATAATATTTAATTTATTTATTTTTATGAAAATACAAATAATCTTCAAAGTTCAAAAGTGTTTTTTTTTAGAGAGAAATTAATACTTTTATTCAGCATTAAATTTATTGAAAGTAACAGAAAAGACATAACGCTACAAAATTCTTTCTATTTCAAAATAAATGCTGTTTTAAAATACCACAGTTTTTCAAAAAAAAAAAAAAAAAA
>NW_015721812.1:0-286 GCF_001515625.1 Sinocyclocheilus rhinocerous
AAAAAAAAGTAGCAAAATAGCAAATAAATATAAAATATAATTCAGTTATATGTCATTTTATTTTATTTTTTCACAAAGAAAGTAGCACAAAAGTAATAAAAATAATGTAATTATTTAAACAGAATTAAAGGTGATATTTATCATTTCATGATGTTAAAATACTTTCTCATAATATCTCACAGAAATGGCACGTGTGATCTTTAAGGAGCATAAAGCCTGAAAACAAAACTCTGTGTCTGTCTCTGTAGTTTAAGATCCTGAACGTGCCGCTGTCGTCTCATCTGGC
>NW_015721813.1:0-286 GCF_001515625.1 Sinocyclocheilus rhinocerous
AAACGAGTTAGGTCAAAAGAAATCTAAAAGTAATCCAAAAGTAGGTTGATTATATTACCTAAAATGTTTAATGTAATGGATTATTTACGTTACTAACTAAAATTTTTTGTCATGTAATTTGGAATTTTTGGCAAATAGAATACAGCAGGATTTATAGGGTTAAGGAAGTACCTCTGGATTAGAGGCGTGTACATCATATTTGTATAATGGTTAACCACTGTATAAATGTTTAGGGCTTAAATTACATGACTATAATATTATATAGTGTGTCATGACATGAACCCAC
>NW_015721814.1:0-286 GCF_001515625.1 Sinocyclocheilus rhinocerous
TGGTAAAAGGAAGGAAACAGCATGCCAGGCTTTCACACAACATGCGGCGCTAGGAAAGTTCTGCGCCCTTGAAGTCCAGCGAGCAGGGGTAAAAGTCACGCTAATTGACGGGTGAGCTTAATTCAAATGAGCCCATAACTAGAATCGGACTAGAAAGAGAGTGGGGTGACCTGCTATAGGGCGAAACTTTCGAAACCTTTCAATCGGCCCCGGCGTCAAACCACTTTGATGTGCTCGACGCTTTTCATCAGTTTCCTCTCTGCGTATGAAAAAGCCATTTCAAGTA
>NW_015721815.1:0-286 GCF_001515625.1 Sinocyclocheilus rhinocerous
CAGTGTTTTTCTGGGTTATTGACTTACATGGAGGTAAAATGTCAAAACTCTGTCTCGAGGTGTTTCTTGCTTTTGTTGATGTTGGTGAAGTTTCTGCCATTGTTCTTTATCTCTTCAAACCTTTTCAAGAAAAAAATATTGTATTTTACAGTCAAAGTTATTTTCTCTTTTTTAGACTTAAAAACAAATTAGATCATGACAGACAAATCAATATTTATATTAAATGGGTTAAATCTCGTTTATAATTGATAATGAGAGAAACACAATCATTCATTTGAAACACAGC
>NW_015721816.1:0-286 GCF_001515625.1 Sinocyclocheilus rhinocerous
CTGTGTGATTGTGTTTCTGCAGATACTCTGGACATTCATGAAGTTTACAGATAATTTAAATAGATATATATTTACATCTATTAATTTGGGTACAGTATTGATCATCTATTTTGATCATCTCTTCTGTATGAAATTGGTTCATGATGTTAAACAATGTAGCACCTGTGATATAACAGATTAATTTGGATTAACCTCATTAGTCCAGTAATTATCAGTTGAACACTAGTTTTCCACCGTAACAAAGTCAAATATGAATAATAGATAAACACAATAGTTTAAGATAATA
>NW_015721817.1:0-286 GCF_001515625.1 Sinocyclocheilus rhinocerous
ATACACCCACAACAATAGGTGGCGCCAAATACGCATAAAACAAGTCTTATAATCAGGCTCGTCTTATATTTGGGCCAATACGGTATATCGTGATATACATTTATCAAGCCATAAAGTCCAGCCCTAATCCAGAGCCGTTGAAAGATTAACATTTTGTGAAAGGTGCTGTATGAATTTGCTCCATAATATAAAGTCATAATGAAAAAAATACGGTTCCCCCCCCCCATTCTTATACAAATAGCAAGATAATTTAAACTGTTATTAAATAATGACCGGACAGCGCATC
>NW_015721818.1:0-286 GCF_001515625.1 Sinocyclocheilus rhinocerous
TGCAGCGCTTATTTTGATCTTTAACGTTAGATCTTTCCTATTCTTTGAACAAAATTAATGCTTAAGGTTGATTCAGTATTACTCTTAATAAAAAAAAAATTATTTAAAAAAAATCCCCCACACAACATCAGCAATACTACAATGACAATGTAGCTTATATTAAACATAAGACTTTTATCAACAGAACGAATAAGACATACCCGAGTTAACAAATAAATAAAAGGTTTTTGGATTTTCCCCTTTTCTGTCAGGACCACTATCGTCAAAGATGATTGATAATTAGCAT
>NW_015721819.1:0-286 GCF_001515625.1 Sinocyclocheilus rhinocerous
AACTAGTCCTTTAGAAGCATGTGCATCTACTCCAGGAGTGCCACACTTTACTCCTGAAACACTGAACTATCCAGCAGAGTTGAGCTCAGCCCTAATTAAACACACCTGAAGCGGCTAATCGAGGTCTTCAGGGTCACCAGAAGCTTCCAGACAGGTGTGTTGTATCAGGCTGGATCTGAACTCTCTCCCTCGAGGAGACGGATTGGATTCATGCAGAAAGATTTCATTTTGACTTGAAGTTGACATTTAAAATGTTGATAAATAAGAGGCGGCTTATTAATGACAG
>NW_015721820.1:0-286 GCF_001515625.1 Sinocyclocheilus rhinocerous
AGAGTTAAAAGATAAAAAAAAAATTGTATATGGATGTAAATAAAAATATTTACCACTTTTGTCAGGGTCCAATGTTTCTATGAAATCATTCCTGTTTGTGTTGCTACTGCTTTCATCAGAACATGACTGTCAATTGAAGCAAATACATCTTTATAATAATAATTTTAATAAATGTATGCTTCCAATACACTATGCTAACAACAAAACAATTAAACAAATTTTGTATTGTCACAACATACTACAAGTACCAAAGTAAAACACAGTATTGCCATTGTCACCTGTTATA
>NW_015721821.1:0-286 GCF_001515625.1 Sinocyclocheilus rhinocerous
ACAAACACTTTTATTTTGGATGCGATTAATCGTTTGACAGCACTATTAAAATATTTCTTTAAATTAATGTTTTGTTTTACATAATTTTAATTATTTCAAATTAAAACAGGATAATATAGCTGCATTTATGAATTGTGATCCACCCATCACATCCCTATTTACAGAACTAAAAAAAAAAATAATAATTTTAAAGTGTCAAATGTAATTTTAAATAACTCAATGAAGCAGATAATCAGGCCTGTAATTCTAGCACAATGTTCATTCACTGAAACTGTGAAACCCACCT
>NW_015721822.1:0-286 GCF_001515625.1 Sinocyclocheilus rhinocerous
GCCAAACGTCACTTCACTTCATATTTACACATGTTGGAAGGCTTAAAAAGCTGTTGTTCAGCATTAGGATTACATTGAAATTTTATGAATTAAATGCTTACATTTTTCGTAATCTGTCTCTAAATGTTTGTATCTCAGGGGATACATCACCCTTTTAGGGGTATAAATTAAGATATAAAAACATACTGTATATTTAGAATCTGTGATTTTGTGGCTTTCTGTTCAAGAAAACCAAATCTCTTGTAATCTTGACAAAACACATATTGTTGGAAAGGTTTGACAGTCA
>NW_015721823.1:0-285 GCF_001515625.1 Sinocyclocheilus rhinocerous
GTCAAGCAAGTCACAAGTCCTTAAATTTGCGACTCGAGTCGGACTTGAGTCAAGTCATGTGACTCGAGTCCCCCACCTCTGTATTTGAGGTTTGCTGTATTGTGACTCCTCTGATATTTATCACACTCACTGACTCTCATTTGACTCAGATGATTATATTTGAGTTGAGATAAAAACAACTAATATTGTATTAACTGATGTATGTGCAAAACCATGATTACCTGCCTTGAGTATCTAAACCACAGAGAGAGTTAATCTCAGTGTGTGTGTGTGTGTGTGTGTGTG
>NW_015721824.1:0-286 GCF_001515625.1 Sinocyclocheilus rhinocerous
TATTCATATAAAACATTATCAAACAGAAAATTAATAGTTAATGATAGTCATAATATCAACGGTGTAGGTTTCATTTTGTCATTGGTGGAGACTAGAGGTCAAACAACAGATTAATAAATTACTCCAAATTTCACAAACAGTTTATGGACATAATTATAATAGTCAGACATTGAAGTGAGTATAGCTGTTTTTTGTCACTCTTCTGAAGAAGATGTCATTCACTTGTTTGGCAATGTGTCTGTACCCACACAGAGAAATTTTGGTCCGATTGTTTTTTGTTTTTTTT
>NW_015721825.1:0-286 GCF_001515625.1 Sinocyclocheilus rhinocerous
ATTCACATCGGCCTTCTGCATCAGAGATACCGTCTGTTTCAACTGAGCAATGTCCTGCTGACCTGGATCCAAATACAGGTGAGTCAGAAGTAAGTGAAATGGACTCGTTTCAAAATTTTTACGATTTGTATTTGAGAAATGTTAGCCTGTTTTATCTGAAATTACAAGGACAGTTTCTTCTCCCAGCTTCTACAATACAAAATATTGTAGATGAGATGCAAAATATTCACGAATTGGGACAGACATATACTTTTAGTAAGCTACATTCACTTTTGCAGAATTTGTC
>NW_015721826.1:0-286 GCF_001515625.1 Sinocyclocheilus rhinocerous
ATTCTCTACTTCCACTGTTGCCCAAAAGAATCCTGATAAAACTCCTGGTTGTCAGATTTGTAACCATAGTTACCAGAATGATCGCCACCTTGCAAGGGTTGCTGTGCAATGGGTTGCGAGCCCCAGTTCTGATTAATGGTCTGGCGCCGCTTGGAATCTGGCTGGTTGTAGCCATCGGCTTTGCGCTTGCCTCCTACATTTCCACCGCGTCCACCCCGAGCACCACGTACCCCGCGCCCTCTCGGCAGAACCCCGCCTCTGGCTCCTCCGCGTGGGCCCCTGCTGG
>NW_015721827.1:0-286 GCF_001515625.1 Sinocyclocheilus rhinocerous
ATTTCCTGTTAGGACGCCTCTGTTTGACCTAAATACTGACAACCGTGATGCACACATAAACGGAGCCAGAGAACGGCTCATTCCGGCACCTTGACACCGCCTTCTGCAAAGGGAGGGGGAAAAAAAGGAAAAAAGGCCTGCGTTCATAATATCAATTATACACTGTATCATTATCCACAAGTCCCTTTCAGAGGGAGGATAAGCCAGCACAGGCTTTTTGTACTGTCAGCGCCGAGCACTGTCGGCATGTAGAAACACGACTCACAGTCACCTTAAAGAGGACGAG
>NW_015721828.1:0-286 GCF_001515625.1 Sinocyclocheilus rhinocerous
CAGAAGAATTAAAACAGACAAGACAAGAATATTTGAAAAAAAAAATATATATATTTTTAGGGCAATATTATTTACTGAAGATTTTAAATAAATGATTAGATTGTTAATGTTTGATGGATTCAATTGATTTGACATGTTTTTAAACTTTAAAATAAATTTTTTATTTTAATTTAACCATTACAATGGAGTCCAGAAAAATTAAAACAGAAAACACAGAATTGGTGAAAAAATAAAAAAGATTTCATGGGGCCCTGAAAATCTGTTTTTTTTTTTGTGTTTTTTTTAA
>NW_015721829.1:0-286 GCF_001515625.1 Sinocyclocheilus rhinocerous
AAGTGGTTTTTGACAGATTTTGCCCTTTTCTACTTGTAAATTTGTCCTCAAACTATTGCTAAAAACTACAAACTCACACACACTAGTCAGAAATTGCCTTTATTTTAATAAATGTGTATCTAAGTGTCTCCAAATGTCAGATTTTGCTCATTTCTACAGGTTAATTAGCCCTCAAACTGTCTAAATATGAACGAACTCACACACGCTAGTCAAAAATTATCTCTATTTTAATAAATGTGTATGCATGGCCTCAGTGTCTCCAAATGGAGATTTTTGTTGGATTACA
>NW_015721830.1:0-286 GCF_001515625.1 Sinocyclocheilus rhinocerous
ATTGAGAAAGAGTGCTGGGGATTAGTCTTTGGCCTGGAAAAAATTAATAACTACGTATATGGCCTTCCCACCTTTACTGCAGAAACCGATCATCATCCATTATTCACAAAAATAAAAAAGAATCTGAATGAAATGACACCAAGTATTCAAAGACTGATGATGACATTATAGAGGTACGATTTCAATTTGGTGTATATGACTGGCAAATACTTAGCACTGGCAGATACCCTCTCACGAGCATCCACAAGAATTAGTGAGAGTATAACAGAAGGACATGTTGAGGTTC
>NW_015721831.1:0-286 GCF_001515625.1 Sinocyclocheilus rhinocerous
AGCAAGTAGTGCATACACTTGTAGCTGTTATGTATCTTTGCAAGTCATTGTAAGCCCACGCGCACGAATCCAACAACAAACAAACATTCAACAAACAACAAACAAACATTCAATTCATCTTGAATTTGTATGGTCTGTTAGAAGTGTTTTGAACAATCAAAAGTTGAATGTTTGAGGACATGAGTAATTTTTGATATTATTAACACTGAATCATAGGCCACGGGAACAGAGTATCATGGCCATTATATGCTCATTTTTGCAGGTATGTGTATCACAGCTCAAAGTG
>NW_015721832.1:0-286 GCF_001515625.1 Sinocyclocheilus rhinocerous
ATCGATTTTCAACCGGCTCACGGTTAATCGTTACATCCCTAGTCAAAACGCAAACAAAGATTGAGAGTGTGTGAAGGCTGAGTCGTTCCAGAGAAACTGAAAACAGTGAGAGGGGAGGATTAGTGCTTAGTAAGATTTTATTAATGCTTTTGAGTAAGTCTCATTTGCTCACCACAGCTGCATTTATATGATTAAATATGCAGTAAAAACAGGAATATTGTGAAATATTATTGCTTTTTAAAATACCGTATTGGCCCGAATATAAGACGACTCTGATTATAAGACG
>NW_015721833.1:0-286 GCF_001515625.1 Sinocyclocheilus rhinocerous
ATGTAACTTACTTTCATTCAAACTTAATATGCAGAAACAATTGTATGTATTCTAGGTTGATTTAACTGACAAACTGCACACTCTGCACAGCTAATTATTTTAATTATTACTCATTGTTTAAATTGAGGACCCCTGGAAGGCGAGTCATGGCTATAAGAAGACCATATTTTTACTTGCAGACATTTCACAGTCTCGGGCAGCAGAACCAACACAGCCGCACTTGAAGGTATTCCCTCGAACCATGCAGGGTGACCGGAAAAGAGCTTTCAACAAGATGTGGTACACA
>NW_015721834.1:0-286 GCF_001515625.1 Sinocyclocheilus rhinocerous
ATTATCACGATAAATGTCAAATTTTTATTTCTTTCAAGTTTAAAGTCAGATTTTTTTTTTTTTTTTATGGTCAGAACATGACAAACACTTCACATTTTTTGAATTCTTTTTCTAATTTCGTAGGTTCTGCATGTTCTAATAAGTAATATTGTTTAAAATCAAGTAACAGGTTTGTGTTGCCTGATAATATTAATAATATAAATTTTTTTGTCTCTTAGAAATGCACATTTGATAGTAGCTAGAGTTAGGATGCAGATGTAAATTTATGTTCATTATCAAAATCAGT
>NW_015721835.1:0-286 GCF_001515625.1 Sinocyclocheilus rhinocerous
ATTTTCAAGAATCATTGTTCAGATAGATTTACATGATTTACGGTGCAATCTCAAATAAACGCTCTGAGTTTGGGGTCGGTTAGTGTTTTTAAAGGTATTTTGAAATACAGTAATTATCTTATGTTAAGCTGCATTTATTTGATCAAAACTACAGAAAAAAAACAATAAAATTGTCAAACAATATTACTGTTTGAATTAACTGCTTTCTATTTTAATATATTTTGAAAATGAAATGTATTCTTGTGATGGCAAAGCTGAATTTTCAGTAGCTATTACTCCAGTCTTC
>NW_015721836.1:0-286 GCF_001515625.1 Sinocyclocheilus rhinocerous
ATGCCAACCGCCGTTAAACATTAAGAAGAAGAAGAAGAAGAAGAACCTAACATCACCTCCATACAAATCAGCTGTTCATAATGGCTGCTTCTTCTGTCAGATCTCTACAAATTATTCGCTCACAACGTTCACTCGTTTATTTTTATTTCAACCGCTTCCAAGAGAGACGCGGCTTGTGCGCCTTGCCATTTTTGATATACTGTTCTACGAGCACACACATCCCGGCGGGGGTACTAAACTGCACTCTCTTTAGCGTCTATTATGTTTAAACTGTCAAAAACACCCA
>NW_015721837.1:0-286 GCF_001515625.1 Sinocyclocheilus rhinocerous
CAGTGGGGATGATAGTCTCTGGATTCTCGGGTTGTTCGTCTGGAGAATGAAGTCTTGAAAGAGCATCTGCTTTGGTATTTTTCGTCCCGGGACGATAGGAGATGGAGAAATTAAACCGGGTGAAAAACAAAGCCCACCTGGCTTGTATGGGGTTTAGTCTCTTTGCCTCACGAAGATATTCCAGATTCCGGTGATCCGTATAGACTATAAACGGATGATGAGCTCCTTCAAGCCATTCAAGCTATTCCCGATGTCATAGTTTTGCTCCGCCGAGGTTAATTTCCGG
>NW_015721838.1:0-286 GCF_001515625.1 Sinocyclocheilus rhinocerous
TTTTAGCTGGAGCCTCTTTACAAGGCCAGGTCTAGTGTCAATGGCAGCTGGCTCTTTTCAAGAGCGGGGAAGTAGATTTCACTCATTAATGACAGAACTCTTTTATTAATTTGTTGTCTGCAATGTTGCTCTCAAAAGAAACTTAGCGAATTACTAACAGGGAAATAATAACTGACTATGCTCAGAACTGCGTTTTTAGGGCTGGCAGTGGAAATCTAAATAACTGTTTAAACAATAATTTAAAAAAGCCTACAAAACTGCAATATGCAAATAAGTTGATTACATG
>NW_015721839.1:0-286 GCF_001515625.1 Sinocyclocheilus rhinocerous
CTACTTTAAAACCTGCGGCTCTTCAGTATCTTCAGTATAACACAATGAGTTGGGTTGAGTTGTTTTTCCTGAAGTCATTTGAGTCTCAGCAGGGAAAGGAAGCGCACAGACTGTGGAAGGATGTGCTTTCATATAAAAGCCATTGACTCATGCGTGTAGACAAGACATTAACAGCCGTTCAATATTATTCTCATTTATAATGTCTTGCAATTGCAATTATATCATTTGCATATGTGCAATTAATTGATCTATCACACACACGCACACACACACACACACATATATA
>NW_015721840.1:0-286 GCF_001515625.1 Sinocyclocheilus rhinocerous
TGTAAATCAATACATAAAGCAAGTTGATTAAATAAGTTCAGGAAACAATAGATCAGGGGTATTCAACCATTTTGAGCCCAAGGACCAAACGCTACTGTACAAACTGAGTTGCTGTTTAAGGTTGGCTTTAAATAACTTTTGTATAGCAATGTATTCACATGCTCTGTGTCAGGAAATATACAGACACAGGATGGAGAGTGAACCCAATCACAGGTATTTATTGACACAGAGAGTAGTCAAAACACTCAGCTTGGAAAACGTGCAATGTCTTTACTGGTTCCCACTC
>NW_015721841.1:0-286 GCF_001515625.1 Sinocyclocheilus rhinocerous
AGAGAGTGTCCTTTCTGGGAACAGTTTTAGACTCAGTTCAAATGCAAGTATGGATTGCGCCGGAACGTTCCCTGAACATCCAGCGAGTGGTGGCATCGTTCAAATTGGGGACTACGTGTCCCCTCAGGAAGTTTCAGAGAATGCTCGGCTTCATGGCAGCCGCCACTTCTGTTATTCCCCTTGGCCTGCTACACATGCGGCCCCTCCATTATTTGCTTAGAGCTTGTGTCCTGTCCCACGTTTGGCACCTGGGCCAGTGTTACATCAGGGTAACCCATTGCTGCAT
>NW_015721842.1:0-286 GCF_001515625.1 Sinocyclocheilus rhinocerous
AGAGGAGGAGGTCTTGCAGATGTTAAGGCACTGAAGCTGAACTGAGCTCTCCATCACCGCCTGCCTCTCTGCTGGCCTTCATTCATCTGTGCCAGAAATGAACGGGAGCAGAATCACTCTTCAGATCAAAAGAGACGAGCCTCCAGTCACATCATAATGTGCATTTATCACCACTAGCACATTGCAGCCAGCCCTATTACTATCTCAGGACTCTCTGTCTTCACAGTTAAAGCAATATGGTTACAAAAAATATGTGCGTAGAGGAAGCAAAATGTCTGTGTGTGTG
>NW_015721843.1:0-286 GCF_001515625.1 Sinocyclocheilus rhinocerous
TTAAAAATGCAATGATCTTGCTATTAGGCTCAGTACTTTTACTCATTAAAATGCTTTAAGAATGCATGCAACATTTATTGTAAATACAATGGAAATGCTCAGCAGTGGCTGGAAACTTCACGCAAGTCTTTCTTTTTTGTAGCATTCAAAAATAAATAATTTAATAATTTATGCATTTAGCAGACGCTTTAATCCAAAGCGACTAACAGTGCATTCAGGCTATAAATTTTTACCAGTATGCGTGTTCCCTGGGAATCGAACCCATGACCTTTTGTGCTGCTAACGC
>NW_015721844.1:0-286 GCF_001515625.1 Sinocyclocheilus rhinocerous
TCCCTTTGGAGTGGACTTTGAGATTTGTAACTTTCTAGACCTTTTATTATGCCCAAACATACACACTACACACTGACTAAAATTTAAAAGGTGAAAAAGCATAATAGGACCCCTTTAAAGAAGATTTTCACAGAATAATTTCGGCAAAATGGCACCCCCCTATGTGCACCGCCCCTATGCACCGCATATAGTGCATACCCCGTTTTTGCGCCACTGACAATGTCATGTGAAATGTCTGCTTGTTTGTGCTACATAAAGTCAGTGGTAAAGAGTGTCAAAGTTATAA
>NW_015721845.1:0-286 GCF_001515625.1 Sinocyclocheilus rhinocerous
AACCCTGACAGTTTCGCCAAACAAGATGTTTCTCAAGTGACAGTACATGTCACTACTGACAGGGAACATGTGATTTTCAGAGGTGACAGTAGTGATAAATTTCCGGTACACGAATGGATTGAAATGACCAGAACACTTCTGTCGAAACAGAAGTGTGCTGTTGAGAATCAAGCAGATGAAATAATATCACGATTAATGGGCAAAGCGGGGGATATTGTGAGAATTAGTCTTAGAAGTGACACATCTCTTGATGTTAAGAATGACCCTGACATAATCTACTCTATTC
>NW_015721846.1:0-286 GCF_001515625.1 Sinocyclocheilus rhinocerous
ACCCCAGCGACTTAAGACTGCTTTTGTGCTGCAGGGACACAGATGAGAGTCTGCTCGCTCTCTGTGTAACTGTCTTCATTTGGATGAAAGCATCTGCTAAATGACTAAATGTAACTGATCGCTGTCCAGCGCTGAACTCACCGCTCTCCACAGCCGCTGCGTCTTCGGCGTCACCGACGTCGCCGTGACGATGGTGTGCGCCAGGGACACCAGCACACCGAACAGCAGCGCGAGCAGCGTGCGCACCGGCAGCAGCGCGTACGCCACGAACGTCAGCAGCAGCAGC
>NW_015721847.1:0-286 GCF_001515625.1 Sinocyclocheilus rhinocerous
AGAGCTACAGACTGAGACTGATCAGGATGAGGAGAACGAGGCAGGACTTAAATAATGACAGGCCGGTTCCCAGGACAGGAGGACAGAGACCATCGACCACAGGGAGAGCTTGCGGTGGACGAGAGTCTGGCACAGGACTAAACTGCAAACCAGAAACAAAAGTGAGTAAAGCGGTCTCCTTAAACATCTGATTCTGTGATAATGAAAATATGAAAAAGGTCCAAATCTAAAAAGTAAGAATGACAGCATATATAGTGAAGTAGAAAAAACTATCTGAATGTTTTTT
>NW_015721848.1:0-286 GCF_001515625.1 Sinocyclocheilus rhinocerous
TGTTCAACCCAGATAGCCGAGGAATCAGTCCTGGTGCTGTTATATTACAGGGCAACTCCGGGAACGGAAAATCCTTCACTGTGCAGAAAATGATGATGGACTGGGCATGTGATCTCTACAGAACCAAATTTGATGTTGTTTTCCATCTAAAGTGTAAAGAAATTAGCTACGTTTCTAGCAGAACAAGTTTGGTGGAGCTCCTGAGCTACAATAGCTTTTTAACATCAGATGAGATATCCATGATACTGCAGCGGTCACCAGAGCGAGTGCTCTTCCTCGTCGATGG
>NW_015721849.1:0-286 GCF_001515625.1 Sinocyclocheilus rhinocerous
GAGAGAGAGAGAGAGAGAGAGAGGTAGCAGCTGGAAACAAAACCTACAGCCAAAAAACATACTGATCTGACAACTAATACGTATAACTAAGCGAAGTTACATTTATTTATGTTTTTTTTTTTTATTGTTTCAAAGCAGCTCCACATTAAAAACAGGAAAATAACTGTTAATGCATGTAGTAAAATGTTAGTGCATGCAGTAAAACTGCAGGCATGTAGTAAAATTAATCAATTACGAAACAAATTCAGTTACAGCCACAAAGAACATCTGTACAAGATAAAGTGTC
>NW_015721850.1:0-286 GCF_001515625.1 Sinocyclocheilus rhinocerous
AGCTTTGGAAAGAAGCCACCTTTCTTCCAAATCACTCATCTTTGATGATGCTAATGTACTGTTGGCTAATCAAATCTATTCAGCGGTATCACCAGCTACAGACGGGTTTAGCTAACGTTACGTATTTAGATGGGAGAGCATGAGAAGAGAGATTAAGTTCACCTGTCACTGAGTTTAAGATGTTAAATTAGCTATCTTACCCAGTAAACGAGCTGTTGCTGGCCATTGCTGCTAGAAGCCCGCTCTTCTGTCAAACTGGCGGGAAAACGTAGTGGGCGTGGTCAAC
>NW_015721851.1:0-286 GCF_001515625.1 Sinocyclocheilus rhinocerous
AGCTTGGCAGGGATAACCAACACATTAAAAGCGTATCAAAAATAAAAGAAAAAAATGAGAAAATTCTCCACCGAAGAACAATTTCAACAATCAAACCGTATTATGGTTGAAGCAGCAGCAGAAGATGGGGCTGCCCATGGGCGCCTGCGTTTCGTCAGCCTTTCTTTTTTCTTTAAACTTGTTTTCCTGTCCTTTCTGCACTTTGAATGGGCTGTAATACAGCTGCTTTGGCACGGTACGCCTGCTTAATCAGTAAACATCTGTTTCCCACAGCCGTCCCAGTCGC
>NW_015721852.1:0-286 GCF_001515625.1 Sinocyclocheilus rhinocerous
GAACACGTCCCTCAGCTGCACTGAAGCTCCGCCCCTTCCTGCGCGTGGCCACGTGACGTCACTACCGCCCTCTAGCGGCGCCAGATCCGCTTCACAACGCTTTATATGTACGAGCTATTATGTTATTTGGTTTTAAAGCATTAGTAGTTGCTATAGTTTATAAATGTTCTGTTTAGTTTTTTTTTTTTCACAGTAATTTGTTTTATATGAACCAGTTACATTAATGTAATGGAAAATGTATCAGAAAAAAAACAGTAATATTGCAAAATGTTATTACAATATAAAA
>NW_015721853.1:0-286 GCF_001515625.1 Sinocyclocheilus rhinocerous
AGTAGGAATACCCTTGCAATGATAACAAAGGGTTCAATTCTGTCATTAATTATTTACCCTCATCTTGGTACAAAACATTGTGACTTACTTTCTTTACATGTAGGCCTAGATATTTTGAGAAATGTCTGTGTTTTTTTGTCCTTACAATGAAAGTGAATGGTCACCAAAACTGTTTGGTTTCCAGCATTCTTTAAAATATCACCTTTTGTGTTGCACAGAAGAAACAAATGCTTACTACCAGGAATCAAGGCTCGAAATTGCGACCATTTTGGTCGCATATGCTCCC
>NW_015721854.1:0-286 GCF_001515625.1 Sinocyclocheilus rhinocerous
CGGTTCCAGTCCCTGAGTCCGCTCCAGTATCAGCTCCAGCCCCTGGTCTGCTCCAGTGTCGGCTCCAGCCCCTGAGTCCGCCCCTAAAAGGGCTCCAGTTCCCACATCCAGCCCAAGGATTACCTAGTTTCTCCCTCGTGTCAATTATGTTCATTTGTTTTAGCTGGTTCCCGTTAATTTCCTTGATTAGTCCCATTACTTACGCCTTGTGTCTTTCCATGTCTAGCGTCCTGTATTGTTGGTCTATCCCCTCTGCTACGTGTGCTTTGCTTTGATTTTGTGTAAA
>NW_015721855.1:0-286 GCF_001515625.1 Sinocyclocheilus rhinocerous
GAGGTGTGGCGGTGAGGACCCGGGAGAGAGGGGTTACACTAACACTCTTCTTACCAGTCAGTCTACTGGCTTACTGTCTGGTCGGGTAGCCTTCCTCTCGTTGAGCTTTTGTAGATGCTGTGATGACTGTGGTTCTGGCTAACGTGGTTTTGCTGATGGCTGGCTTTCCTATGGCTATTGCCAACACGTCAAAAGCTTTAGCGCTCATTATTATTTTTCTGGTCACTATTGGATTTAACCCCAACATGGAAATTGGGTACATGCCCTGCGAGCTAAAGGCTCTAAA
>NW_015721856.1:0-286 GCF_001515625.1 Sinocyclocheilus rhinocerous
AGTTTGAAAATAAAGCTTCCAACACATCTTCATTACTTTTTAATTAATTTTACAAAGAAACTTAAACTTGAATACAACTATAATATGGAAATAATGTTTAGACTACCTTCTGATCACACTGCAAAAAAAAAAAGGTTTTCTTCATCATAATTTGTTTCTTGTTTCCCAGTGCAAAAATATAAATAAAGATGCATTTAAATAAAGATACATTTACTTGAGAAGCAAAATCAAAGCTCACTTCATTTTGTTCAATTTCTTTCTCAAAAAACAAGACTTCATATCTTCA
>NW_015721857.1:0-286 GCF_001515625.1 Sinocyclocheilus rhinocerous
TTAGTTCTTAGGCCCAATTAAGAGCCGTCTAGACCTCCTCAAGATTCCCTGCCGTACCACCTTCACTTCGGGTTGCTTCTCGTGCAACTCCACTTGTATTCCCCCGATCCAGTCATAGTCTGGATGCGCACATGATAATACATTTATTTTAAAATGCATTACAATAGTGAAAATATCCTTCGGTTCCTCTGTGACCTGTTCGTTATCATAAGGAACCCCAGTTATGTATATCTCATCTTCTGGACACCAAACCTTATGCTTTTCTAAGTCGTTCGCAGGCGACACT
>NW_015721858.1:0-286 GCF_001515625.1 Sinocyclocheilus rhinocerous
AGTCATCGGATTCGCCAAGATGATCCCTGGATTCAGGTGAGACTCCGTTCTCCTCTCTTCTGACCTGCTATGAAGGGCTATTGTGGCTAATTCCAGCCAAAAACCATCCACTTAGGCAGGAAGTGAGTGTTTGGTTTTCATTCTTGCAATTCAGTTTAAACTATGCATGTTGCACTTCCTAATAGGGTTGCAAAGGGGTGGGAAATTTCCGGTAAATTTCCAGAAACTTTCCAAAAATCCTTGGAATATTCAAAAAAAAAATCCTGGAAAGTTTCCAAAATTTCTG
>NW_015721859.1:0-286 GCF_001515625.1 Sinocyclocheilus rhinocerous
CTGATGAGTCATCTTTCTTCCCGTTTTCTTAATCCATATGTGTTATGCTTACAGGATGCCAAAGTATGCCTTCAACCCCGCAGTATCTGTTGCCAATTAAACATATCAGGAGATCTGTAATAGCAGTGGCAGAGATCTTATAGGAGCCACTACGTCAAATGATTGTTCTGCATGGTTGCATAACGACAACATAACATAACCAGGTGAACCGTATACTGAAAACACTGATCATAATGTTACAACGATGCTAATATTTTCATAGATGCTTCCTTAAATTCCTTTAAAA
>NW_015721860.1:0-286 GCF_001515625.1 Sinocyclocheilus rhinocerous
GAATGCAGAACACCTTGTACTACTGACAGCATGTTTGGTGTCGTTTTGTGACATGAGATGCCATGAATGCCATTTGAAACATTGTAAGCCTGCTTCGTTCCCTGAACATGTTAAGATTTGCTCTGTTCCTTTAGTGTGATGTTCCTGTTCATCTTAGATAATGTGAACGTGACTTTGGCCACTAACCAAAGAGCAAACCAAAAATTGTAAGGGGTTTGTGTGGTATGTTGCACAGCGGATTAAAGAGAGACCAAAACCAAGCCCTGGAACAAATGAATCTGTTTTA
>NW_015721861.1:0-286 GCF_001515625.1 Sinocyclocheilus rhinocerous
CAAATCCGTGTTTCGCTGCCTGGAGTCCATTTGTTTCTGTGAATTACAGCGATTCATTTGCTTCTCTTTTCTGTAGCATTCGGCAGTCTGTAAAAATATACCTCAGATTTCTTGTCAACTCTCTTTGTACAGTCAATCGCAAAGCTATAAGTAGTCAAGTGCAAAGACCGAAAGTGAGGGGCGATCAAAATTGAGAAATTTTGAAAAGTACCATAGAAATAAATGTGAATTGAATATTACACTGCACAAAATTATAAATGCAACACTTTTGCTTTTGCCCCCATTT
>NW_015721862.1:0-286 GCF_001515625.1 Sinocyclocheilus rhinocerous
TTTGTGCTTGAGAGGCTTTAAAGGAGCAGTCACATTCATTACATTGAGCCAGGCACTATTTAACAGACTGAAATGTTCCTCTGCATCTAAGTCTAATAACGGAGAGTCCAGAAGTAAATGAGAACAGGACTTAGTAAAGCATTGACTAAAATTTACACTAAATTAAGGAGAGTAAACCCGAGACAGAGATGGCGCTTTAGTAGAAACATGAGAAAAACAAGGAAGAGACATGGAAAATAAAATAGGCTTGTGATCAGAGAGCATGTAATTAGAAACTGTAATATCA
>NW_015721863.1:0-286 GCF_001515625.1 Sinocyclocheilus rhinocerous
CACAAACACATGCGCGAGAGCGAGCTGCGGGCCACACTCGGCCCGGATAACACTTGCCGATGCCGAGTCTGAGCCGAAGGCGCCGAGGGGCAGCCGAGCTCGGGCCGATTACTACATGCTATCTGGGTATGCTCATAGTTTCTTGTGCGGGTTATGATGAAGTGATATAGAGCGTGCGCCACATATTTGCGCACTGTTGAAGAGTGTGCGTCGTGAGCACAGTAAAACGGCTGATGGGACGGGAAAGTGTGTTTTACTGACATATAGTCTAACAACATCTCATCAG
>NW_015721864.1:0-286 GCF_001515625.1 Sinocyclocheilus rhinocerous
CAATCAGATTATATCTGAAAAGTATAAGCCACACAAACTATTATCTAGACAGCTACGAAAGCTGGAAAGTGACCGTACAATCCATTGAATCAAATCAAAATCCGGGACTTATTTATTATCTCCTACAGAAATTAACAATCAATTTAAACTATTTTATGAATCATTGTACACTAGTAATATAACTGATGATTCTTTCACTATGGAGACCTTTTTAAACAGCTGTAATCTAACAACGCTGGATCAAGAGGATAGAGAATTTCTTGGAGCTGATTTAACATTAGATGAA
>NW_015721865.1:0-286 GCF_001515625.1 Sinocyclocheilus rhinocerous
AGAAGCATGCAGATCATATTTATTTTGCGTTAGCATAAAGCTGCAATTTCACAATACATGAATTACACTTACGAGCAACAGTAAAATGCTGCAAAAAAATTTTTCTTACGTTTGAAACGCGATTTACACCTTTACAAAGCTTCAGTTGCGCATGCAAATGTAATTTACGCTTACAGTCTTATGTACATTTCCACAACTCTTACCCTGCGTATACAAATCTTTTAGGCATTATTTTACCTTCATAAAAAACGCGACTTCTATTTCTGAAAATATCACAGTTAGGAGA
>NW_015721866.1:0-286 GCF_001515625.1 Sinocyclocheilus rhinocerous
AAAAACCACAGGGAGCCATTAAAGCTTCTCTTTTGTTGATCAGCGCTTCTCATCTCAAGATGGTTTGCATTTGTTGTGTTCCAAAATGCATGTTATAAACGACCAAAACTCAAGTTTTGACAAGTTTGTGTAGAGCAGCATTTACTCTGAATTTACTATGCAAATCATAAAGCGTGATTTCAGAATTTTGATTAATCATGCAGTCCTATATATTCATGCACTTCATCTTGAGATCTCCAGCAGACCTTCAGAGTAGTGCGAGAGGGTCAGCAGACTGACGCAGGAG
>NW_015721867.1:0-286 GCF_001515625.1 Sinocyclocheilus rhinocerous
CAGACTGGAGGACTTCCGGGGCTTGAGCTTCCCGAAGCTGGTCGTTATCACGGATTACCTGCTTCTCTTCCGCGTCTATGGCTTGGAGAGTCTGGGTGACCTCTTCCCGAACCTCACGGTCATCCGCGGCAACAACCTCTTCTTCAACTATGCCCTGGTCATGTTCGAAATGATCCAGCTGAAGGAAATCGGCCTCCACAGCCTGACCAATATCACGCGAGGAGCGGTACGCATCGAGAAGAACCCCAACCTCTGCTATTTGTCCACTCTCGACTGGTCCAAGATC
>NW_015721868.1:0-286 GCF_001515625.1 Sinocyclocheilus rhinocerous
CAGCAGTGTCATGGAATGTTTTTAAGTGGCCAGCTTTGATGTCTGGTGTGCGGCAGAGACTGCGCCCTCTATGTGCCCTAACATTTGTGCTTCTAACTCCCTCGCTCCGAGGCCTCTGTGATAGTCATCGTATGAAAGGGAGAGCGATAAATACAAAGAGAAAGGAATAGAGAGCGAGTGAGAAGGAAAGAGAAAGGACTGTAGAGCATTGTAATTAGTCGCACCTGTTTCCTTTAACGTGGCTCCGGTTTCTCTGTACAAACGCATGTAGATTAGGCATCAAAGT
>NW_015721869.1:0-286 GCF_001515625.1 Sinocyclocheilus rhinocerous
AGTTTCAGCACATGCCCCTCAAAAGGTCTGTGCACGGCCCTGTGTATGGGCAAGAGTCCAGTAGGCCTATCTATCAGTTTTACCTCAGTGTTGGATTGCAACCATTCGGTCGAACGTTTTATGCAGAGACTTTCAGTATGAACAGCAGCAGTAAGTAAAAAATAAGAAATGGCTGAAAGCCATGTTAGCCACCATATGTTGTCCAAATAAAACACCCTATAAACTGAGCAAAGTACCATGTAAATATAATCAGAATCAGAATCAGAATGAGCTTTATTGCCAGGTA
>NW_015721870.1:0-286 GCF_001515625.1 Sinocyclocheilus rhinocerous
CAACACAGCAACATGTTAAAACCCTCAGAATGCCATAGCAACCACTCATAAACATTCTAAAAACACTTAAAACGCCATAGCAACTCCTCCCACACACCACATAGCAGCCACCCACAATGCTCATGCAACATGTAAAAAAAAAAAAACACTCAGAATGCAATAAAAACCATATAGCAAATGCCAAGCAACCACCCTCGAACATTCTAAAAACACCATAGCAATTCCCTAGTAACCACTCTCAACATAACAACAACAACAACAACAACAACAACAACCCACAATGCTC
>NW_015721871.1:0-286 GCF_001515625.1 Sinocyclocheilus rhinocerous
CCTAAACGGTGGTCCTATGTCGTACAGTGAGAGAGGCTCAAAGACAGCCGTTGACCAAAGATAGCCTACGATCATTTTCTGAAAGTGTCAGATATTCAGCATGATCATCGCACAGTGTTTGCTGCTACGACCCACGTCTTCTGACCAGCCAATAAAAATGCGACATGAAATCAACGTGACACGGCGCTAAAACATAAAACTGCTTATCTCAAGCTCGTATCCCTTCCTCTTTCGCCGCTTCCACTTTTTTTCAACACACATAAAAACTACAACTGCCAAAGTGTGA
>NW_015721872.1:0-286 GCF_001515625.1 Sinocyclocheilus rhinocerous
AATGACCATTATATTTGGTATCAATCTGAATTTCTCTCAGCTCAGCTCAGAGAGTACGTGGGCCGGGGTCAGCCAAGGGACAAGAGGAGAGAGGAGGCCGGAGCAGGAGATTAGGAGAAAAATAAATGTAACACGGACAAGAGCTATATTAATAGGATTATAGGCTCATGGATTTCAATACAATACTGTTTCAATACAATACTATTACTAATGTAATACTCATCTGTAAGATATGATGTGAACTTATTATTTTGTTGTTTCAAACACCACAGCAACTATATTACTA
>NW_015721873.1:0-286 GCF_001515625.1 Sinocyclocheilus rhinocerous
CACACACGCATGCAGGCGTTCATTGTAATTCGTGAATTCTATTAGTACGACCCTGCAGTGAGCCTGTGCTTAGAGAATAAATAATGCTAATGACGATGATCGCTCACGCTGTCACACACACTCTCACTGGCGTCCCCAAGGGCCACGGGCCCCCAACACGCACAGGTGTGTGTGTGTGTGAGAGAGAGTGTTTGGGAGTATGACACTCTAATTGCTCCCAACCCTAAAGCTTCCTCTCCAGCCCTGCGTCCCTAAAGGCCATCTGAGCTCCGTCTGCGTGCGTGCG
>NW_015721874.1:0-286 GCF_001515625.1 Sinocyclocheilus rhinocerous
AATAATGATCTTTAAAATAGCATCATATGACCCCTTTAAGGGTTGTCCTTCTATTCATGTACACACGATTTCATGAGGATCAAGTTTATAGTAGTTCTCAATTACCCCCTCCCAAAAAACATTTTTTTTATTTTCATTATTTAAGAAAATATTCAGAGCAATAACCTAGAAATAACTTTTTTTCTGTCAGAAAACTGACACAATATGTGGAACAGGCATAATTCAACCTAATAGCTGACTAAATGGAAAGCTCCGTTTACAATCAGAATTTAAGAAGACAAAAAAA
>NW_015721875.1:0-285 GCF_001515625.1 Sinocyclocheilus rhinocerous
GAGAGAGAGAGAGAGAGAGAGAGAGAGAGAGTGTGTGCGAGAGTGTGTGTGAGTGAGAGTGTGTGTGTGTATCATCTGTGTTACCTGACGGGGAAGTTGTGGTCTGGGTTTATCCGCTCTAATAGATTGTAGAGCTGCACAAATGAATACAGAAGAAGAACAGCATGAGTCATTGATGATTACTGATGATGATGATTATGTATTTTATGATGACTGACCTCCTGATGTCTGTTTCCCTCTCTGATGTACACACTCGCCAGGTTAGTGACGATGAACGCCCACAGC
>NW_015721876.1:0-286 GCF_001515625.1 Sinocyclocheilus rhinocerous
CAACACGCACTGAGCAAGCCAAAGACCTCCAGATGAAAACGATGGCTGTGAATCTGACCTTACTCTAGAAACATATTACACTGCATCATTCATTATCATTCACTCATTCACTCTAGTAGTGAACGCGCTACTGTTTTTAAAGGAACAATATGCGATAAAAGATTAGAATACTCAGCAAAGAAAGAATACACAGCAAACAACAAAAACATTGGAGAATGGAAAGGAAAACTGGAAAGGAATTGGTCACCAGTGTTGGGGAAAGTTACTTTTAAAAGTAATGCATTAC
>NW_015721877.1:0-286 GCF_001515625.1 Sinocyclocheilus rhinocerous
CCATGTTTCCGTGAACACAAAAACACAACAGTCTCTTACAGTCTTCTGAGTTGAGTATAGTAGTCGGAGCAGTGGTGCGCCATATAAAAAAAAAAGTGTGAACATTTTTTTTATTTTTTTTTATTTAGGTATCATTTTCATTTGTGTAAGGTCTAGTGACGTGCCCAGTGCTACCCCCAGCATTTAGTTGGGAATTTCTAAGGTATGAAAGTGAAATTCAATGAAAAGAAAATGACAGCCACAGTCGCCGGCGCCTACACCAGATCTTGTTGCCGATCTACTAAAA
>NW_015721878.1:0-286 GCF_001515625.1 Sinocyclocheilus rhinocerous
TTAATAAATGAACTGTACAAAAGTGTAAATAGGGTAAATTCAGGTCATTTGGAACACATTTTGCCATTGAGATGATTGCTCATAAAGGTAATTTTTTTTTTTTTACATTAATAATGATCTGTTATTAAATATTTAATACGTCTATTTAAATATTTGTGTGCTGTGTTAACTAAAATAATTTTTTTTGAAGTATATACAGTATTATTGATGTTCAGCCATGAAATGTAAGGGATCAAACCTCAATAAAGCTTTTGATGAAGCAATGAGTCTGAAATGATCACAGATC
>NW_015721879.1:0-286 GCF_001515625.1 Sinocyclocheilus rhinocerous
AACTATGTATTGAGCTCAACTGACAAACATGTCAAGGTATGCAGACCCTATATCAATTGTACAATGAGATGAAATAAACATTTAGTGTCATTTCTTTTAAGCTTCCTGGCTGGTTTGTTTAAAAGTAGTAGCTTTTTACACAGTGTTAAAGCTAACATATATCTCAATATATAAAGCTACTTAAAACTGCCAAAAGTGTTTCTGCGACGTTCCTTCCCATCTATGAACTGCTGAGCAATCATCTCCCTATTTATATTGTCAATTTTGTCACTGTGGATGTGACACA
>NW_015721880.1:0-286 GCF_001515625.1 Sinocyclocheilus rhinocerous
CCGTGTCCCCGGAGGGACTGGCCAGAGATGCGTGGAGAGGCAGCGTGTCCCCGAGCCGCGATCACTTGGCTGCTGGTGATATCTCTTGGCTGTCATGGGCGAGAGTGAGGAGGCGCTCACTGTCAGCCCACGAGCCTGATAACCCTGAGGAAAAGGAAACTGCTCTTTTTTCGAGAATGTGGGACCAGCGGCGGAACAGAAACAAAACGGAACAAAGGATTCTCCACCCGACCCTCCTCCAGGGGAAGGAGTGGCGCTGTTCTCGCCATCTCCTGAAAAAGAGCAG
>NW_015721881.1:0-286 GCF_001515625.1 Sinocyclocheilus rhinocerous
AAGTATCGATTTGGCACCGGTATCGGAAAAAAAAAAAAAACGATAACCCAACCCTACCAAAATCTGATTCCTGTCATTATTTATGTCGTTCCAAACCTGTATGTCGTTATTCTACTTTTTTTTTGTTCCACAGAAAAAATTTAGTGTTTGGGTTTGAAATTATGTGAATATAATGACAAAATAATGTTTGTTTCTTGGGTGAACTGTTGCTTTAAGAAAGCAGGTTCCACGTTGAGTTCATGTAGTTTTTATGAGCAGGTGTGTAACGGATCAGATTGAGAGTACA
>NW_015721882.1:0-286 GCF_001515625.1 Sinocyclocheilus rhinocerous
CTAGTACTTTTATTATATTTCATATAACAAATATTTATTGTAACAATTTGAATGAAAATTTAAATTGACAATTAACATGAATTTCAGAATTTCTCAGTATTTAGTTTGTCCCTTAACAACAGCACTTGAGCTACATAAGTTTGTGTAAAACCTGTTGATCATGATCTTCATCATATTGATCCAAAGAACATCTAGTGCTTAAATAGAACATTTGACCGTCTGTACTGTGTCACATGATCAGTGTCAAATTTTTGTATTTGATTAATAGTGACCTTGAAGTAGTGAA
>NW_015721883.1:0-286 GCF_001515625.1 Sinocyclocheilus rhinocerous
CTCAGCTTTCTGTTTCTCATTCTGATTAGCTCTCTGTTTCTTGCTAGCGTTTCTCTCGACTCGCTATGTTCCGACCAACTTGTTCCTCTATTTCTTTCTCTCAAAGCCCTTTCTGAACTATTTGACATGATGTTACATTCACAGTACAGTTTATGCAGATCCGCCAAAAAAGAAAGTTTTTATCAGTAGCTTACTAGCGTGATGTTCGTTCCTCCCGTTGCCCGACTACTACTTTGAGCGAAATCCCGGAAAATAAACAGATGCACTCTGACCAATTAAAGGAGAG
>NW_015721884.1:0-286 GCF_001515625.1 Sinocyclocheilus rhinocerous
CTCTAAATTCAATTAGTTAGAGCTATATGATTACCACAATGTGGAAAACATGGACAGAATTGCAGAATCTAGTCATAAAAATGGAATTTACAGTATAGTGAGGAATGTCACCAAATCTGGCAAAAAATAAAAATAGAAAAATTCATAGGGCCCTATTATTGTTAACATTTTAATAAATTAGACATGCTTTTTGATTATTAAAATTTAATTAACACATTTAATATGGAATTCAGAAAAAAAAATAAAACAGAATTTTGGGAAAAAGTAAAATTAAATTTGAGAAAAA
>NW_015721885.1:0-286 GCF_001515625.1 Sinocyclocheilus rhinocerous
CTCGGATGTGGTTCACGAGTTTGTATTTGGCCTTAAAGGATTTCCCCTCTCTCGGGCAATCCTCCCAGAAGCAAATATGATTACTCTGTTCTGGGCCGCCAACGTGTTCCATTGAAACATGTGTCACCATTTCATGCATTGTGCTGAAAGTTCTGTCACAAGTCTTTTTGGGTCTGTTCATCTGATTCTCATCTATCCACTTACAAGACATTTCTTGCTTAATAGGCTGCCGCATGTATCGGAAGAAGGCCCCCGGACCGTGGTGTGTGGGTACGTTCATCCCCAT
>NW_015721886.1:0-286 GCF_001515625.1 Sinocyclocheilus rhinocerous
CTAGTAATATGCATGCTAATAAGCAAGTAGTTAATAGTGAGAATTTGTTTATAATTTTTTCATGTGCCATATACCTTAACAATGTTGTAATGTTGACCATGAGCAATTGAAACATTCTTTATTTAGCCTGGACACATGTTTTCTACTTGCCAATTATTTGTGTATGGTGGTTCATGTATAATTGAAAAGATTGCTTACGGCACATTTTATATAATCAAAAAAATGCATACATTTGGGGGGGGATGGTGTTTTCAGAAGGGCAGGATCGATGCTCTCTGTCAGTGCG
>NW_015721887.1:0-286 GCF_001515625.1 Sinocyclocheilus rhinocerous
CTCTCACTTTGACTACACAGCAGTTCTAAGAAAACACATGCACTAGCACTATATAACGTTCCATAAGCACATAAGATCATGCAAAAATCAATAGAAATGAATTTTTCTACTACAATTTCCCCCTTTTTATCATTCATTGATAACTAATAAAACAAAAATTCATTACAATGCTTAAAACTCTTACTACTTTACCAAGATTAACAGTAATAAACTCAAAATAACAATATAATTACATCACATTTATACTCTTCATCTCTGATTTTCGTATAAATGATCACTCTCTTAA
>NW_015721888.1:0-286 GCF_001515625.1 Sinocyclocheilus rhinocerous
CTTATATATTTCTTATATGAAACATCATCTTTTAAATTACACTTTCATAATAACCAAATATAAGAAGTATGCAATTGTTCTCTAAAATGCTTATTTTAATTGCTATACAAATTGTAAAAAAAAAATTTTTTTTTGCCAAATTAGTGTTTACACTCTTCTAAAACTTAGGGACAGCTCATTAAAGACAGTCAATTAAATACTATAAGGCTATAATTGAGGTTATTTCTTCCTCCAAAAAACCTTTCTTTAAAATCATTCTTGGAGACAGAAAAGTTGCACTAATTAA
>NW_015721889.1:0-286 GCF_001515625.1 Sinocyclocheilus rhinocerous
CAGCAGCAAAGACATTGGTTAATAAAATGGGATTAAATACATAAACGCTTTTTGTGCTAACATTTAATTATTGCAGGTTTTCATACTATTTTGAGTTTACATTTCAATGTTTTTATTAATTTTGAGGAATCTGTTGAGATGAGTAAACAGGACAGCAGCCAGTCAATACATGAGAAACAAAGTAACATGGCGTTACTTATATCTCAAATATTTTCTTGTAAACTAAAAAAGTAATGCATTTCTTTACTAGTTACTTGAAAAAAAGTAATCTGATTATGTAACTTGC
>NW_015721890.1:0-286 GCF_001515625.1 Sinocyclocheilus rhinocerous
CTGAACTAATAACCAAACACTGAAATGACTAGACAGCCCTAACACTTAAAAGAGCACATTATAATTATTAGTGATGCTTGCTAAGGTGCTTAGCTAGAACACACAGAAGAAATTCCTAGTAAAGTCTATGCACCTTGACTCAACCAGCTCTTGACTTTCTAGTGTGCAGAATGCATCACACAGCCAGTAAACAGACCTTGTGTCTTTGGGTACACCAGCTGAGACTTTATGACGAGAGTCAGATGTCCAATAGTTCTGCTAAACTACACAGTCAAGTTCTGTTTTT
>NW_015721891.1:0-286 GCF_001515625.1 Sinocyclocheilus rhinocerous
AGCACCAGAGGCACGTGTTTGGGCCGCTTGACCTCGTCCAGGAGGGCCTTCAGCGGAGCCACGTCCTCGAAGCTCCCGCGGTCCGTGATGTCATAGACCAGGATAAACCCATCACCCCAGCGCATGTGACCCTCCTTCTGGAGCACGTCCTCCTGAGCAACACAAACACACTGTTAGTAAGGTCACATGACCTGTGGGCGTGGCCTAGCGGCTAAAGATGAGGGCTGTAGGTTCAAACCCGGTTTATCAGAATCAGAAGAGCTTTATTACCAAGTATGTTTACACA
>NW_015721892.1:0-286 GCF_001515625.1 Sinocyclocheilus rhinocerous
TCCTTCCACCTCCTTGAGTCGCTCCCGAATGCTCCCGTTCAGGCCATCCCTCAGGATAGGCTCTGGTGTATGCTCTGGGTATCCGGGTGGAGCGATGCCCTGCAGGTACGCCCGGTTTAGCAGCAGCTCCGTGGGCTCCAGGTGACCCTTCTCTCGGGCTTCCCGCTCGGCCGCCTCGCGCTCCTCCGCCTCTCTCTTGCAGTACGAGTACCTGTGGTTCATGTGCTGCGAGTACGAGCCCGAGTGCGAGAAGCGCTTTCCGCATTTGTCGCACTGGTAGGGCTTC
>NW_015721893.1:0-286 GCF_001515625.1 Sinocyclocheilus rhinocerous
ACGGATCACCTTTGAGGAGCTGAAGGAGTCCACAAAGACGCTGCTTGGGGAGAAACTGAAGAAGGGAGAACTGGAAGAAATTCTGACAGACATTGATCTCAACGGAGATGGGAAGGTGGACTTTGATGGTAAGGAAGGCAGCATGCTTTTGAATGTACTGATCTGTTGTACTGCTCTGACTAGATCATAGCTTAAGTTCACACAACTCACTGAGCAGTAAACAAACAAAAAGCTGGAACTTGTATCGTAACAAACACAAAACAATAACCATTTAACTTGTGTACAA
>NW_015721894.1:0-286 GCF_001515625.1 Sinocyclocheilus rhinocerous
GGTTTTAATGTTACTTTTACGTTGGGGTAGAATTAAATGAATGCCAAAATTCAGAATTTTGTTCGCGTACCCCCCCTCCGTCATCTCGCGTACCCCAGTTTGAGAACCACTGATTTAGAGCATGAAATGACAATTGGTCAAAATAACAAAAAGATGGCATGTTTTCAGACATGTTTATATTCATTTTTAGACAACACAATACTCATTTTTTGACTTCAGAAGAGTTAATAAATCAGTATGTGCTATACTATATATATATATATATAGAGAGAGAGAGAGAGAGAGA
>NW_015721895.1:0-286 GCF_001515625.1 Sinocyclocheilus rhinocerous
AATGGGGAACATGCAGTTTTAGCAGTGTTCCACACATTTAGTGGAATTCCACACATTTTTGTTGTCCTTAACAATTTAAATGTTTTAGAATATTTGACCTAATCCTGGTGCAATTGAGACAGCCAACTGTAATTTCTCAAATGCATCATTTTGTGTCATTTTAATTGTCATTTTTTCTTGTTATTACTCATGAGTTAAAGAAAATTTGAGATCTCTGCATAATTCTTGGATCCATGGCCAATAACATTTCTATCTCATTACCCCAGTGACGAACATTTCTGATTTC
>NW_015721896.1:0-286 GCF_001515625.1 Sinocyclocheilus rhinocerous
TCCATGGAAAGCGCCACAACCTGAACCCCGTCACAACCCTATGGCGTTGAAAGTGTTGACAAGCTGCAGCGTGTCAGACAGGTGCTAAGCAAAGGTCGTAACCTTCCCAACGCCCCAGTGCAAATTTGCTAACCTTGGCGCCCGAAGGGACCAAAAGGTGAGTACATCGCTGCTGGAGATAGCAATGCCGCTGTTCCTACGACAGAAAATAATTTCTTAAGAGAAGGGATTTCGGCCTTCGTGAAAGGTGCTTCACACCTTTCCTGTTTGTTGTTTACAGCTTGGC
>NW_015721897.1:0-286 GCF_001515625.1 Sinocyclocheilus rhinocerous
CCAGGTTTGTGTAAGAAACTTACGGTGCTTTCATAATTTTCCTTCCGCTTCCGTGGTCGGCGGTTTTTGTTGTTTGTTCTGCGCTTTATAAACGAGCTTTACGGTAATCGTCAGCTCGTTTCTGATTGGCTGTCGGCGTGTGTGCGTTAGAATGTCTCGTGCAGAGAAGGTTCGCGACTGTCACTCACTCCGCGCGGCCTGACGCGCAGACCTTAAACCGGTGAATTGATCCAAAATATATTGCTTAGTCGCGTATTATTGTGACCAACGGACACTTAGACGTTTG
>NW_015721898.1:0-286 GCF_001515625.1 Sinocyclocheilus rhinocerous
TTGTAGAAGAAGAAGAACTCGCAGGAACTTCCAGTTCAACCAGAAGTAGTTTGTCAAACACGTGAATTTAGACAGAAGCAGCAGAAAATGGATTCTATCGTGTCAACAACTTCAGAAAGTGTTTCTAAGAAAAAGGGGAAAACGAAGAAACTCAAGCAAAAGGTAAAACCCGACGAAGCTGCGGTGCAGGAGATGGATCAGGCGGAGATTGAAGTAACAGAAACGAAATCAGAGTCGGGAGCTTGTTTTCCTCCCACATTCAGCGTGTCTGAGATCAAAAACAAGC
>NW_015721899.1:0-286 GCF_001515625.1 Sinocyclocheilus rhinocerous
AATCTGCGACCCTAATCAAGACTTCATACGAACGCATTTTCGTTCTTCTCTTTATGTTTAAACGCGGCTAACGTTACACGATTAAGGTCCATACGTAACATGTTTGATTTACAGATTGGACATCATTTTGGTTATGAGAATAACATAAACGTACAATTTGTATGCTAACGTAAATAAGGGTAACGTTAAGTATTCCCTTATTTATATTAGCACACAAATTGTACGTTTGCTCAGTATGTTGCAAATATACAAGTAGGACGAGTGGGACTTTACCTCTCTTGATCAC
>NW_015721900.1:0-286 GCF_001515625.1 Sinocyclocheilus rhinocerous
AATCAGTGATGCTGTGTGACTGTCTACACTGGATGCGGCGCGGCATGACAAATCCGCGACAGTAAACTGATCTATTTATGACGTACTGACACAAAGTTCAAATGAATGGCAACGGTCGCTTTGTCACGTCCAGTGTAAACAGACTTTGGGGCCGTTGACATGTCGCGCCTAAAAACGCTAGGGGAAAACACCAGTTGCGCCACTTTCTCCTTCTTTCCAAAGCGCTCGGAAGCTTGCGCTATCGTGGCGTCTGCCGTTGCTAAGCAACCGTGACCTGCACTCTCCA
>NW_015721901.1:0-286 GCF_001515625.1 Sinocyclocheilus rhinocerous
AAAAAAGGTGACAAAAAGATAAAATAGAGGAGTGTATCTGAGTTTACCTCGACTCAATGATTTACATGTTGACTGTGTATTTAGAAAAGCCAGTTATTCATATATATTTACATCAACAGCTTTAATAGATCATATATCTTAATTTAATTAGGGTAAAAACATTAGTTTAAATGATTTTTGCCGTGGCAATTATTTTGAACTACTTTAGCACACCGTCACAATTTCTTCCTTGTTTTCTGTCGCGTTGTTTCTTAACGCTGCACAATCCGACCGCCAGCTGTGGAGG
>NW_015721902.1:0-286 GCF_001515625.1 Sinocyclocheilus rhinocerous
CTCGAATGCACCTTCACTCCATATTTGTGTGTCAGCCATGTAAACGCAATTAGCAAAGTGGTTAGCCAAACAGTTAACCACAACAACATTTCTTTGCATCATGGAGTTAATGTTCGGTTGGACAGTATGATCCAAAGATGCATAACACCTGAAGAAAGAAATCGTTTTGCGTTGCAATTTCATTTGAATGCCATTTTATTTAAACAGAACAGACAGGCAGTTCTGAAATGTGAAAATAATATGTGCTGTCAAATGATTAATCGCGATTAATCGCATCCAAAATAAA
>NW_015721903.1:0-286 GCF_001515625.1 Sinocyclocheilus rhinocerous
TAATAAAGAACTATGCCACGATGAAGGGGTTAATGAATCATAACAGGTCATTTACATACAAAAGTCTTAAAGGTACAGTAGCAAAAACAGCCTGTATAACTCCAATTATGAGTCAGAGAATGGAAAACAGCCATCATGACCTTTAATGAAACAAACCCTGACATTATGAGTAAATATCAGGGGGGAAATACACAAAAAAAGGAACAAATCCAGGTAAAGACCCGAGACATCTGAGTTCATGCCTGCACTTGCTCTCATGAGTGTGTTTCTCTGAGAGGTGATTCAG
>NW_015721904.1:0-286 GCF_001515625.1 Sinocyclocheilus rhinocerous
GGAGGGGAAAGACATCATGGGCCATAAACTAATCAGAATCCATTTAAAAACTATATCAATACAATATGATTTCGATAGTATTGAGTTTAAGACAGAAAAATCACACTTTTTAATCAAAGACATTTTCATTTCACATTTTCTAAACACTAGAAACTACTGCTGTTAAATGGAGATTATAAGGTAGGGCTGCACGGTTTGAGGAAAATATCTAATAGCGATCTTTCTGAGAAAAAAAACAAAACAGAAAAGATTGTGATTTAAAATGTGATTATATATAATAAAAAAA
>NW_015721905.1:0-286 GCF_001515625.1 Sinocyclocheilus rhinocerous
ACAAATATATTTATATAAATAGCCAATGGGTTTATAATGGAAGTATGCCATAAAAATACTTTTAAATTATGCCATAAAAATAACGACGTGACTGCTGTTAAATTTCTTTATAATGTATTTTCCCTGCTTCTTCATGATGCACATGCACTGATGAGCAACTACTTTTCAGATGTTTCTAAAGGTAGGTCGATTTGTTGTTAAAAGTTGCCAACAAGATTCCTACAAATATTTTTAACAAATAATGTAAAATAAAATTTCAAGGACTTTTCAACTATATATATATATA
>NW_015721906.1:0-286 GCF_001515625.1 Sinocyclocheilus rhinocerous
TAAGACTACACTTGCATTAATCATAAGTGGCAAGCATGGCAAAGTGTCACTCCAAAGCCGATGCGGGTAAGGAAGGCTGCAACAAAGCCCCGGTCTCTTCAAGCGATGTTAACGGGTTCTCGGCAAGGGAGTGTGCTTCGGATAATACATCTGGGAATATCAGTTTCGTCTTCAGATGATGCTGGACTCTGTCAAGAAAGATTTTTCAGAAAATAGACACATCTACTAACTTACGCTCTTAGATTTTCACAGTGCAATCAGACGTTAAAGGTTGGTTGGAACCTTT
>NW_015721907.1:0-286 GCF_001515625.1 Sinocyclocheilus rhinocerous
ACAAAAGAGCAGGAGCGAGGCACAGCCTTATGATGTCATATCTCCAATTCCAAAATAAAAGTCCCATTCTCACACTAAAATCAGACATATTCAAATACAAATAATAAAACATATCAACGATGTTCAGAGTTAAATTCTTGGTGAAATACATATTTTAATTTTTGTTGTTGAATGAAAATAATCTATGAGATTTTGTAAATGGTTACACACTTATGTTTTATTAGATTTTTTTTAGAAAGAGATTTATCAATCTTTAATTCAACAAACATTTGTCCATATAATTCAA
>NW_015721908.1:0-286 GCF_001515625.1 Sinocyclocheilus rhinocerous
CCCAGCAACTTAAGACTGCTTTTGTGCTCCAGGGTCACAAATAAGTAGTCTCTCAATAAATATGAGATCATGAAAACGGCATGTATTAGAGTTATACACAAATTAAAACATCAAAATTAGTTGTTTAAGCTGTTTAAAATGGATTTATATCAAGTATGCCACACACACCAATTCAACAGCTCATGTACGGAGTAACAAGAAAATAAACTATGCATTTCACTTGATTTGTAGTATGTACTGTTGTGTACACTTACGTATTATAAAATGGATAGCCGATAAAATGCAA
>NW_015721909.1:0-286 GCF_001515625.1 Sinocyclocheilus rhinocerous
ATGATGTGGTACTTTAAGCTAACGTAATCCACTGTTTACATCCACGCCAACATATAAACATCACACCACATTTATCAGACAATGAATCGTTCTTTATAGCAAACTAAAAAAAGATAATGTTTTTGTGAATTCACAAAGCCATAACATGTTTAAAAAATGATAACCAGTGATAACATATTACACTCAATGGTTCTGTTTACACACAGAAAGAAAGTATAAATAAAATAAAATAAAAAAATAGAGTTCAAAAGTTTGGGGTTGGTAAGGTTTTCTAATGTTTTTTAAA
>NW_015721910.1:0-286 GCF_001515625.1 Sinocyclocheilus rhinocerous
TTTCATCAGCCACCGTCAGTCTCTCATGTAACATCCCCCACTTCACGACTAGATCTAATAACCACCAAATCCTCACTTCCTGCATCAGCATTCAAGGTGGCGCTTCTCAACTGATGGGACGTGACCTAAAAATTAGTCGTAGGTCTGTACTGAAAAATAATGCTAAATGAAAAGTATTAAATGCAACTAACTACATAAGTGTTAATTTTAGTGTCATTGATACAGAGTTATTATAGTTAACTAAAACTAAAACCACCAAAAAATATTTTTGTTTTTTGACATAAAA
>NW_015721911.1:0-286 GCF_001515625.1 Sinocyclocheilus rhinocerous
TATATACATACAGCATTGGTAATAATTTCTGTAACACATTGTCTTCTACTATGTAATAATAATGATGATGGCACATAAACATCACAATGCAAAGACAACTAAAGTGTATTTTGTTCTGCTGAAAACTTTTAATACAAAAATCACAGATTAAAATAATGCACAGCTCTGTTTTTAGCAGACAAACAACCAATGATAAATAACTAGTCTTAGTGAAGGTCACTAGTACTCAGCGCTGGGTTGACGCTGCAGCACTTCATCGCCTTTATCCACGTCTTCAGGTTCATCA
>NW_015721912.1:0-286 GCF_001515625.1 Sinocyclocheilus rhinocerous
AGGTTGCATTTATTTGATCAAAAATACAGTAAAAACAGTGATATTATAAAATATTATTATTAATGAAAATAAATGTTTTATATTTTAATATATTTGAAAATGTAATTTATTCATGTGATGCCAAAGCTGAATTTTTAGCAGCCATTGCTCCAGTCTTCAGCTGTGCTGCTTAGTATATTTGAGGAAACCATGATACAGTTTTTTCAGCTTAATTCATTAGAACAGCATTTATTTGAAATATAATTTTTTTGTAACACTATAAATGTCTTTACTGTCACTTTTGATC
>NW_015721913.1:0-286 GCF_001515625.1 Sinocyclocheilus rhinocerous
TTTTGACCTTGTGGGCATTTTTTATTTTTTATTTTTGGTCCCCATTAGGAAAACATAATATTGTTTTTTGAAAACAATATTTTGAAAATGTAAAAATGCAGAAAGCTTTGTTTTGTGTGAGGGGTAGGTTTAGGGTAAGGGGATATAAAATAATGTTTGTAGAGTATAAAAACCATTAGAACTATGGAGAGTCCCCGAAAACCATATATACCAATGTGTGTCTTTTGCCATTATGGGCCATGAACTGACAATGTATAAATAAGAGGCACATGAAAAGTCTTTAAAA
>NW_015721914.1:0-286 GCF_001515625.1 Sinocyclocheilus rhinocerous
TATTTTTCAAAAACTTTTTCTAAATGTCAGCTTGATAATGTCATGTTAATGTCATGGTTGCCAACTGTGGCGAAACGAAGAACAAGGAGACGTGGGCAAAACTCAAAGTAAACAGTCTTTAATCCTCCAAAACGGGGTAACACAAGGCAGGCAGAGACACACAAGAAACACAACATCGACGTATAATACCGGACGCTAGACACAGGAAAACACAGGGCTTAAATACTCAAGCTAAACAAGCTAATTAAACAAACACAGGTGGAGACTAATGAACTCATAATGAAAC
>NW_015721915.1:0-286 GCF_001515625.1 Sinocyclocheilus rhinocerous
CTCGATCAGCGCAGAGCAGGTGAAGCCTCTCATCCTCAACAGAAGCAAAAGGAGGGGGACGAAGGGAGAAGAACAACCACCTGTGAGCTAAATGATGTGGACCAAACCTTGGGGAAATAACCAGGTCCGGGCCATAGGAATACCATAACAAGGCCCGGAGCAAACTCTATGCATGACTTGCTAACAGTGAGAGCCTGCAAATCCCCTACGGGGTTGATAGAAGCCAAGGCTAACAGGAGCATCACCTTAAGAGTCAGAATCTGTTCAGGAGCTGACTCCAAAGGCC
>NW_015721916.1:0-286 GCF_001515625.1 Sinocyclocheilus rhinocerous
CATTCTTGCTTGAGAGCAAGAATTGAGTAATGTTTTCTGAAAAAAATCTAAATTAAGTAAGTTTACACTTCAAACAAGAACAAATATCAGCCAGTGAGGTAAAAAAAAAAACAATTCAAAATGAAAATCCAATGGCAGGTATTTGTTCTTGTTTTAAATATAAACTCTATAAACATATTTTTGATATTTTTTGTTAGAAAAACAAGATTTTATATCTTCTATAATTTTGCTTCTGAAGTACATATATATTAATTTAGGAACATTTAGATATTTGTACTGGAAAACA
>NW_015721917.1:0-286 GCF_001515625.1 Sinocyclocheilus rhinocerous
TAGAGACGCTGCCTCAAAAAGAAGACTTCATTAGAAATAATAAAAGAAAAGATGCTGCAGTGCAAACTTACAATCATTTTAATTTCACCTGTGCCATATAATATTGTCTGTCACTTTATAGCAAATCATAATAAATGCTATATATTGTGATGACAGCTGTGTGGTCACTGATGGGGAGGATCCACATGCACGCTGGATTAATAACACACTTCAGAGATTTTCATTATAATATTATAATGTCGCAGTGCTCAATGACAATGGTTTATGCTGTACTTCTGGTCAGCTT
>NW_015721918.1:0-286 GCF_001515625.1 Sinocyclocheilus rhinocerous
ACAAACAAAATGATAGGTGGCTCAAGATCTGGGCTGTTTGCATTGGTTTTTTATTAATTTGTTATAATGCAAAGGAAAGGGAGAAGGCATGTTATTGTTTGTTTATTGGTTATATAATAGTTATTAAACATAACCATGGAGGTTTCTACTGTGGCAAAAATCATAACCAATCCAGCCAAACTGATTGCAAAGAAAAAAAATCACTATTTTATGAGATGGCAGTTTTGTATTAATCCAGATGATGTGTGTGTGTGTGTGTGTGCGCGTTTTTGTGACAAATGAGGAC
>NW_015721919.1:0-286 GCF_001515625.1 Sinocyclocheilus rhinocerous
TACGTCGATTCTGGCATCCAACATCACAACAAGATGATATTTTAAACTCCTCATGTAGCCGAATCATTTTGCATCTTACACATACACACACACATGGTTTTTATACTGCACAAACTGTATTTTCTATTGCCCTACACCAACCCTTCACGTAAAACTACCCATTGCTGGAAACTGAATTTTTTTTAGATTAAAAAAACAAACACCCTTTTTGGTATTAACCTTTTTGAATTACGGGGGACACAGGAAGTGTTCTCATAAATCACTTTCACATTGTCATACCCGTGTA
>NW_015721920.1:0-286 GCF_001515625.1 Sinocyclocheilus rhinocerous
TCAGAATTAAAACCACACACACGAGCAGCACAAACTTTGACAAACATGACAATAAACGCCTTCAAGTGAAAGCCCTCACATCCCTTCAGCTCATTCAATTACAGAAGAATGAAGTTATGCTTTACGACGCACCGCAGGACACTATATGACCAATTCCTGAAAATGAACACACACACTGCTGTAAAAAAGAGCATCTACAGGATTACGCCGGCTCAAATCAAAACCGCCGAAAGCAGGGAGCGAACACACACTCAGAAGTGCACACTAATACGCAGAGAACCTCTAA
>NW_015721921.1:0-286 GCF_001515625.1 Sinocyclocheilus rhinocerous
CATGATAAAACAACAGGATCCTTGAAGATTTCATAACACACGGGACAAAAAAATCATCTGCAGATAGTGAATCCATTTTCACTCTTTGAACTTCAGCTATCTAAACTTTACTTTCACTTTCTGATTTATAGTTAAAAAAAAAATTGGTTATCCACAAGGACAACAAATAGCTGCTGTCTGCTGACAACAAACAAAACTTTTCTAAAAAATCCTTCTCAAAAATGTTTCCAATTGTTCTCCTTTGATTATTGATTATTCTATGCTTTTGTCGAGACACTGAGAAAAG
>NW_015721922.1:0-286 GCF_001515625.1 Sinocyclocheilus rhinocerous
CTCCTGCTGACGAGAGTAAAAATACTCCGTAATGCCTAATGCCAGTGCTTTCTGTTTTAAAACCCACGGTTCGCCCATCTGTAATGCTGTGTAACGTTAGTTATGAAAATATGAGTATGAATCTCACCAAAGAATATATTTTGCATGAAGAAAATGTCTATTTTAAAAGTCCATTTTAAAGGACATTAAGATTTTTATTTTTGCATTTTCACTTGTTTTTTGGCAGTTAAGCAAATTTTCTCATTACAACAATGTATCTACATTTAATAATAACAAAATAATACAA
>NW_015721923.1:0-286 GCF_001515625.1 Sinocyclocheilus rhinocerous
ATGGAGATTTACTACTAATCACAGAACCGGCTTTACTGGCAAGATACACATGACGATCTCATTCGATTAATCGTGCAGCCCTATAACAATGTTACTTGAAAGAAAACTACATAAAACGCAAACATGCCGAGAAGGTTATCCACCTTATTTTTCAATGCGAACACAAGCTATTTCCTGTAAATGTGCAAGATGCCTAATTCATTGGCCAGTTGAGATAAATTACTTGAAGGATATCAAGTGTAGGTAAACAGTAAAATGTGCACTATAAACTAGTGTGATTTAGGGA
>NW_015721924.1:0-286 GCF_001515625.1 Sinocyclocheilus rhinocerous
TCCTATTGTGTTGGGGTCAGTTTGACCCACATGTGATATTTTTTGCTTGAAAATTGGTAAAACTATTAATTTCTTCCTGAAATTTGGTGACTTTTTCTCATTTAGGGTCATAAATGTGCATGCAAAGTTTTGACACATATATGTGTTTTGGAAAGGGTAAACACAACTTTTATGTTGGGGTCAAATTGACCCACATTCAATTTTTTTTAACTTGAAAATTGGTTAAACTATTTCTTGAAATTTTGAAATTTTCTTGACTTTTTCTTATTTAGGGTCATGCATGTGC
>NW_015721925.1:0-286 GCF_001515625.1 Sinocyclocheilus rhinocerous
CAAAAAACTGCATCCATCCATCATAAAAAGTGCTCCACACGGATCTGAGGGGTTAATAAAGGTCTTCTGAAGCGAAGCGATGCGTTTGTGTAAGAAAAATACCCATATTTTAAACTTTATAAAGCGTAATCTCTAGCTTCTGCTAACTGTCATACGCGCGTTCACGAGAGAGTGGCGTCCAGCGTACGATGCAGGCGTAGCGTAAGCTCTGCTGAGAATATGCTAGTCTCGCGAGAACTACGTTTTGTTTACAGCAAAAGAAAACCAGTCTCCTCTTGGCTTTTAT
>NW_015721926.1:0-286 GCF_001515625.1 Sinocyclocheilus rhinocerous
AGTTAAGGGAGGTGGAATATTTTGTCAGATCAAAGCCTGTCGGTGCTTTTGTCATTTTTATTAGTTTTTTTCTCTTTCTCTTTACCGATTTTTTTTTATTTTAGTTTTAAGTTCTCTAATTTAACTTCAACTTATTATATTTCAGTTAAACCAGAAATGCTTTTTATGTTTAGTCTAATTTGAGTTGAAGAAGCTCAAATTTATGATTCCATTTGTGGTCAAAATTTATAGATGCTCTTTATTTATTTATTTATTTTACATAATTTCAACCAGCATGATTTGGAAA
>NW_015721927.1:0-286 GCF_001515625.1 Sinocyclocheilus rhinocerous
TCTGTAGAAACAGAAAAAGGGCAGACTGCTAAAAACAAGTATTAATTTCAGATGAATGATAGAAAGTGATTTATTCCCAACAAGAGCTGTGGATGTTTACCATATCACTACAATTGATATTGCATTTTGAAAGGTACAGTGGTGGTCAAAAGTTTACATACACCTGGCAGAATCTGTAAAACGTTGAAAATGTGAGAAAAAAAAAAGAAAGATTGGTTTTAATTTAAAAATATATATATTTAAATAAAAATATATAAAAAAAATAGGTAAAAAAAAAAAAAAAGCC
>NW_015721928.1:0-286 GCF_001515625.1 Sinocyclocheilus rhinocerous
AGATCTTAAGCACTTTCTGACACTCTAAAGAACCTTCTGTGGAATGGAAAGGTTCCATGGATCTTAAAAGGTTGCTGATGCATTTTAGAATGAATATCAAAAACAAGAGCTGATTCTTCAAGCATTAAGACATTACAAACACAGCAGTATGACTTTCTGTAAAGCTGCTTTGAAATGATGAGTATAGTGAAAAGTACTATACAAATAAATTTGACTTGGATCTTCTATGTGCCATATGGGTCATATTTTCCTCGACCTACAAGTTTGAAAATACAGATCCAATTCA
>NW_015721929.1:0-286 GCF_001515625.1 Sinocyclocheilus rhinocerous
TTACGAAATGTCTTTATAAAAAATGTCTTATAAAGACATTTATATTCTTTACGGTCATCTAACACTCACTTAAAATTTGTATTTAAAAGCAGTAATAATTAAATTTTTTAATGTAATTTTTAGCAAACAACAAAATGAATATCCGTTTATCATGCTGCATATTTTAATGTTGTAATGGCTAATATCATTTGTAGCATTCACACTGATTTATTTTATTTTTAGTGTTTCATTTTTAATTTTTAATTTTTTTAGATAAAATATTACAGAATTTTTATGTTGGCCATTT
>NW_015721930.1:0-286 GCF_001515625.1 Sinocyclocheilus rhinocerous
TCGGTAATAATAAACGTTCAGTTGTTTTCTAACAATAAGTGCCTTTACTATCCCATCAGTCTGGCAGCAAATAAATCAAATAATTAACATTCAATTATCCAAATATAATTGACTAAAAAAATGGTTTACATTAGACGTATAGGTGCAGATTTCACTCCTTTCACCACATTTTAAAACATATGCTTTACTGCATTTCACTCAAAGCTTTAAATAAACTTTTAAAAGCATTTAATTCTACAACTTTGCAAACTGGTGCCACTAACAACTTCTGTGTACATACCACTGG
>NW_015721931.1:0-286 GCF_001515625.1 Sinocyclocheilus rhinocerous
ATAAATATACACAGTACACACACAAATAGTATGTAAACAAACTTTATTTTGAATTATTTTGCATTATTTTGATTGTGATTTATCGCGATTAATCATTTTGCAGCCCTATATTATTGTGAAATATAATTTATTCCTTTGATGGTAAGGCTACATTTTCACCAGCCATTACAACAATCTTCAGTGTCTCATGATCCTTCAGTAATCATATTAATATGCTGATTTAATATCAATGTTGGAGAAAAAATATGCCCATAGATATAATAGTAATACGCCATCTGAAATTGTC
>NW_015721932.1:0-286 GCF_001515625.1 Sinocyclocheilus rhinocerous
TTAGGGTTGGAGCTAACCTCTGAAGGAAAGTGGCCTGGAAGGGCCCAGTTTGCCCACCCCTGGTCTAACCGTACGATGACAGATACTGGAGCATCAGTGGAGATTTGAAGCTCATGATCTTCTGTTTTTCCAGCAGAAGGACTGTGAGACACACAACGGTGAAGGATTTGACGGTCCAGCTCTTGATGTGCTCCTGACGGATCTGGAGAAGGTCAACAACAGCAGAGAAAGAGCTAACAGCCTGTTCCAGTGGCTTATTCACCCAGTCCAAGACAAGAGCTTCTTC
>NW_015721933.1:0-286 GCF_001515625.1 Sinocyclocheilus rhinocerous
TCACTTGAGTATTGAAGTGTAACTAATAGTTTTGTTCCCCTCTCAGAACCAGCACTGACTACACCTACAGCCGGAAAACCCTGATTGAAGATTTTAAGAGGTACAGCATCATTTCTTTCTTTCTTTCTATTTTATTTTTTTCAGTTCACTTAAAGCAGATGTGTCCGAAGCTGTTCCCGAAGGGCCACTGTCCTGCTGAGTTCAGCTCCAACCCTAATGAAACACACCTGAACCAGCTAATCAAGGTCTTCAGACTCAGGCCCTGTCCCAAATCGCACCCTAAACC
>NW_015721934.1:0-286 GCF_001515625.1 Sinocyclocheilus rhinocerous
TTCACCTTCACCTGCAGCTCCTGCTGAAGGACGTGTAGGGGCTGTTGTTGGAGGTGGAGAAGGTGGGGTGAAGGAAAGGATATATGCCCCAGCCTCACTCTCCATCCTCAAGAACGAGGGGCGTCGAGGCTGCTGGGTCATTGGTTGTGTGGACTGCTGCTGTAACTGGGTCTGAGCTTTTTCTATCTCTCTTTCCCTCTCTCTTTCTCGTGACCTCTCTCTCTGACGCTCTCGTTCACGTTCCTTGTAGGTGGGCTGATAGTGCTGAGACTGATAGTGGTGCGTG
>NW_015721935.1:0-286 GCF_001515625.1 Sinocyclocheilus rhinocerous
TTCAGTAAATTATTCATTTCAGCATTTATTTTTGCCTTTGTGTAAGCTGTGTCAAAGGGAGGCTCAATGTCTTTGACTTTAAAAACCTCTGCATTAAAACAAAACAAGGGTGAGTAAATAATGGCTGCATTTTTATTTTTGGAAGAATTACCCCTTTACGTTTACATTAACAAACTATTTTAAAAAGTATGTTATGCCTGTATTTGAACCCAAGTCTCCCAAAATGTTGCTAAAGAATAATTTCTTTTTTCCATTAGGTTGGTATTCGATTTTCATTTAAGCTAAA
>NW_015721936.1:0-286 GCF_001515625.1 Sinocyclocheilus rhinocerous
AATGAAAACAGTTGTTTTGGTCAAAAATAGTCTCTGAATCAGTTCGAAATCGTTTTAAAGTCAAAGGATATGTTCTCAACTGTTCATAGAATACTTCCGTCTTCCCTTTCAGACAGTCTCTTGATAGGCGTCTCCTCAGAAAGCACGCTGTGGACCTCAGTGGATAAGGCACTCTCTTCTTCCTTTCACCTAGCAGTATCGTCACCTCACCAGGTCACCTCCAGCCGGCCGACGTCTGTTTGCTGGACAACTGCACCCAGGAAGTTAGCCTCCACTCCGTTTTCCA
>NW_015721937.1:0-286 GCF_001515625.1 Sinocyclocheilus rhinocerous
GAAAAGATAAAAAAGCAATCTTGTGCACCTGTAACCTTTAAGAGATTTTTCTCTCTCTCTGAGAGTTGCTTTAAGCAATCACCTGTATGGAACAAGTCAAGGAACCAATATACATGAGGATATGTGTGAATCTGTGAAGGCGAATTAAAGATTCACACACACAGGAACCAAGCAGAGATAGACTACGTCTCACTGCCAAAGCTTTTATAAGCATCTGGCAGCTGTATGTAGGATAAAGAAGTAAAAAACCTGTTCAATTATGCACACATATATTTCTCTCATATCA
>NW_015721938.1:0-286 GCF_001515625.1 Sinocyclocheilus rhinocerous
TTTAAACAAGGTTCCAAAATTTTTTTTTTTTTTTTTTGCAGTGATACCATATAACTATTTTGGTTGCCCAAAGAAACGTTTAGTGAACAGTTCTTAAAATAACACTTTTTTCTTAGTTTGAAGAACATTTTAATTATTGGAGTGTCTATTAACACTAAGTGCTAATAGCCCGCCTTGCTGGCAGAAGCTATTTACACTAACCCTGCCCACCAATGTATGGTTGGGACAGACAACATTACAAAAGATGCCCATCAAACAGCAGCCTCAGTAGCGTAGGTTGTAAGGC
>NW_015721939.1:0-286 GCF_001515625.1 Sinocyclocheilus rhinocerous
TCACATGAGAGTTCATACTGGAGAGAAACCATTCACTTGTGATCACTGTGGGAAGAGTTTCACACAATCAGCACACCTTTATGATCACATGAACATCCACAAAAGAGAGAACCAGCACGCATGCAATCAATGCGGTAAAATGTTTCTATGGGCTTCAGTTCTGAAGAAACATTTGAAAGTTCATTCAAAGGAGAAGGTACATACATTCATGTCATTTGTGTGGTAACAGTTTTTTGCGTCTACAAAATTTGAAAGAACATCAGAAAATACATACTGCTGTGGGAGA
>NW_015721940.1:0-286 GCF_001515625.1 Sinocyclocheilus rhinocerous
AAATGATTACTCACTGAAATCTTGTCCTCGCTGATCTGTCTGTTCATTTATAGGACGATTTACCCGCGAACTTTGTTTACATTCAAACGGACTCGCTGCGCTCAGCGCCATATAAGGATAAAAGGGAGGAGTCCAACCTGAGCTTAATCCTCATTGGCCCTCGAGTGTGTGCGTCTTTTTTTTCATATTTGAATATTTATAATCTAAATAAGAACTGAAAGTGTTATGTGCCATAGTGGACCACAGTCTGACACAAAAACGATTCAAACGATTTCCCGTTTCAAAA
>NW_015721941.1:0-286 GCF_001515625.1 Sinocyclocheilus rhinocerous
TTTCTGAAATCTGAGCTATACATGAAATATTTGTCAGCATTCTTTCCAAAAACCACCCCTTCTTTCCAAAACCTGCAGAGGCACCACTGTACAGTTAAATAAAGTGAAATGTGAAAATAAATGTATCGATTGCGATATTACATTTAGATCTGCTCAGATTTTTTCACGCATTGTTTTTGCTGCATTGAGCATTATAATCAATCACACATGTATCTGCAGAGCATGTGAATGCAATGGCCAATCAGAGGAATTTAGATAAAAGAATATGACTTTTGTAATGTATTCC
>NW_015721942.1:0-286 GCF_001515625.1 Sinocyclocheilus rhinocerous
AAAAAAAATAAAAAATACTGTAATTCAGCAAGGATGCATTAACTATCAAATGTGACAGTAAAAACATTTATAATGTTACAAAAGATTGGTATTTCAAATAAATGTTATTTTGAACATTCTATTCATTAAAGAATCCTAAAAATAAAATGTATGACGGTTTCCGCAAAAATATTATGCAGTACAACATTGATGATAAGAGATGTTAGAATGATCAGCATATTAGAATTATTTCTGAAGGATAGGGTAATGATGCTGAAAATTCAGCTTTGCATCACAGGAATAAATT
>NW_015721943.1:0-286 GCF_001515625.1 Sinocyclocheilus rhinocerous
TTTTTTACGCAATCCTACCATTTATGCAAACCAGTATGATGGATCTACCAACAGAGATTGCAACATCACCAGTGTCACAGGAGCATATCATTTGAGGAAAGGCTGTTGGCAGCAAACAATCTGCAAGAGCAAAGGACAATCAGGATGACATTAAAGAATGTTTGGATTGTGAGCAAGTACTTGGAAAACATAATGCATAATTTAATAATGTTGTCTGTTAGGGGGGAAAATGCAAATCAACTGAAAAAGAGACACCAACCTTGTTCACAGATGATGTACTTGTCAT
>NW_015721944.1:0-286 GCF_001515625.1 Sinocyclocheilus rhinocerous
TTCCCCAGTTGATTACGTTAATTACATTAAACATCTGCATCTAATGTGCACTAATTTGCATACATTTCCAGAACATAAATCTGAATAATGGATAAAACCCAGGTTCAAAATTCTTGTTTCACTTTGTTGACAATAGAATAAAAGGTTTTCACAGAGGGGATTTTGGATACTTTTTTTCTTTTCTTTTTTTTCAGAATCATAAACAGCCAGGTAAGAAAAGAAAAAAAAAAAACATATTTGGAATAAAATAAAGCAATAAGCCCCAAGAAGCCGTGGTTTACAGTGA
>NW_015721945.1:0-286 GCF_001515625.1 Sinocyclocheilus rhinocerous
AATTAAATCAATAAATTGTTAAATTGATTTTCTGACTCTTTTTTTGTCTACTCTTTTGCTGAAAATAACATTTTCAGTGAACACAGTTATTTAAAAATACCATTTTTATTAGCAACACATTTCAAATGGAAAAAATACGAAGAAATCATTTAGTAATGTCATTTAATAAAACCTTACACGGTACATGATGACTTGAAACGGTTCACTCTGTGATTTCTATCCAAGTTACATTTTAAAAACAATTTTAAAAACAGATAGTGTTGAGTTGGTTAAAAAGGTACAATTC
>NW_015721946.1:0-286 GCF_001515625.1 Sinocyclocheilus rhinocerous
TTTTTTTTTACAGTGTATATTAGGGCTGTAACGGTACACGTATTTGTACTGAACATTTTTGGTACGGGTCTTTCGGTTCATCATTTCATTTCAATCATTTCATTTTTTGGGGAAATTCAGACAATACATGACGTTTTGGCGATCTTTGATGTGGCTCGACATATCGCCGTATACTAAAATTTTCATTGTAATTGAATTTATTTAAAGAAAAAGCAATTTGTTCAGTAAGCCATTGTTGAATTGAATGTGTGTGTATATATATATACAGTGGGTACGGAAAGTATTC
>NW_015721947.1:0-286 GCF_001515625.1 Sinocyclocheilus rhinocerous
TATATTTTAAAGTATATTAAAATAGAAAACCATTATTTTAAATTGAATTAATTTTTCACAATATTACTGTTTTTTTCTGTATTTTTGATCAAATTAAAAGAAGCCTTGATGAGCATTAGAAACTTCTTTAAAACCATTAAAAATCTTACTGATCCCAAACTTTTGAACATATATATGTATATCAATTTACTGCATTAATCTAATTAATTAGTTATGGAAAAAATGCATTACTATTTTTAACGTACCTTCAGGGTCAGCTCTACTTAAAACTATATACCAAAGTTTG
>NW_015721948.1:0-286 GCF_001515625.1 Sinocyclocheilus rhinocerous
TGAGCACATTCCTATACCTTTAAACAGCAGGATGACAGTAATATTTAGCCACCATATCTTCTCTACTCTCTCGTTTAATGCACAAAGGCTGAAGCTGTTTTAAACTGTCATAAACAAGACAGACTTACATATAACAAGTTAAAATGCATATTTCATAAGTAAAAACATGCTTTGTTGGCTAAAAACAAATGCTTTCAGCCTTTGGTGCATTAATTATGACAGTAGGTTATGGTTAACACACGCAAGGCTGCAGGTCCTGACAACATACCAGGCCGGTTAATCAGAC
>NW_015721949.1:0-286 GCF_001515625.1 Sinocyclocheilus rhinocerous
TATGAGGAACATTTATACATGAAGTGTTGTAATTAGTAGTAGTTTTTTATTTGATTGTTTGATGTTTTTGATTGGTTTGGAATAATTTGTGATTGATGTTTATCAAAATGATAACTTTTTCTAATGTATATATTGCTTGTTTTCTTTAATTCACATATATAGAAAACTTTGGTGTTTTAGTACCCTTATGGCACATTGTTGCCCTGAGGCAACAAACCAACATCTGGATCTGGAGTGGGGGGGCGACAAATTTTATGATGGATATATTATCAGGGATCCCCAAGCT
>NW_015721950.1:0-286 GCF_001515625.1 Sinocyclocheilus rhinocerous
TGCCTGAAAGAAAGAGAATCGAGTTCAGTGGGGAAAATATAAGCAACAGAAACCACTGGGTGGCACTAGTGATCATCTTTTGATGGTCGCACCTGCTGTGTTCAGACTAGGAAGGTACATTCTTAAAAGTTTCAGAGATATTTTCTCAAAGTAGACTTCACAGCAAGATTAATTTTTCCGACATCTTTAAATAAAAAGTTTGAGAAAAAACATACGAGTTCACAAACCTAAATTAGACTTCATGGTTTCTAAAAGTTTATAAAAGCACTTTTTATTTTGCCAGTTG
>NW_015721951.1:0-286 GCF_001515625.1 Sinocyclocheilus rhinocerous
TTTTGATTGTGGATTCAAATGTCTCCATGATCTGCTTTTAAAGAAATGTCGTAGTATCATGCTACAGCGCACATTCTATCAGCTGCCGTTCTGGCAACGCCACATGCATTCACATCAGTGTTAACTCAGGGGTAAAGTTACACACACGGGACAATCACAAAAGTACATTATTTGCATCTGCTTTAAAGCCGGTTAAACATTTAATTCACGTTCTGTTCTGATGTGCGCTTTTTCTGAGAACGTTACGGTGGCCGAGAAGTGCAAAGCAAATCACAATTCTGAAAAC
>NW_015721952.1:0-286 GCF_001515625.1 Sinocyclocheilus rhinocerous
TGTGAAAACATGTTTTACTAATGTGTCTCATTACAAGAGATTTGTGCAGTGAAAATGTGTTGAACAGTTCGAGAATTGAACCTGCAACCAGGGGCTCCGTAAGGGGAGGGGAGGTTGGGGGGGTAGAACGATTCCACGGGAACGGGATTTCTAATGAGGGGAACCCCCCTGGACCACGTCTTTTTTTTACCGCGGGGAACACGGAACATGATTTCTACCGAGGGGGACCCTAAAATGTTACAACCAACAGCCTTGTGCATATAGCGTGGTTGTGCTTCGGGTGATC
>NW_015721953.1:0-286 GCF_001515625.1 Sinocyclocheilus rhinocerous
AAAATATTTCACAATATTACTGTTTTACTGTATTTTTGATCAAATTAATGCATCCTTGGTGAGCATGAGAGACTTTCAAAAACCTCTTTACAGAATCTTACCGAAACCAAACTTTTGAACATACTTTGTTTCACGTGTTTCACATTATTTTATAACTGAGCTGACACCTGCAGTTTTGTGGACTTAACTGAATTCACAAATCAGCACTGTGTGAACATAATCACACTAATCAGGTTTTCCATCACTTAATACACATTACACAATATGATAGCCAGTAAGACTCACA
>NW_015721954.1:0-286 GCF_001515625.1 Sinocyclocheilus rhinocerous
ACTTTGATGTCACACACAGAACGGTCTGCAGTGCTGCTTCAAGTCAAACACCTATTGTGTTTTGATAGATGCACAACAGTTCTTCTGTGGCTTTATAGGAAATATTTTCATTTACACAATTTTACAATATTGTGTCTATCACATTTGCAACTAGTCAGTGTTCAAAAAATGCTGAGAAATCACTTCACGTAACCCTACAAGAGTGATTACTGATAGATTGTCTAAAAAAAAGAAAGAAAAAAAAGTCACGTTTTAGAGAAGAAAAAAAAATCACCCACTGACTTTC
>NW_015721955.1:0-286 GCF_001515625.1 Sinocyclocheilus rhinocerous
GAAATGTAGCCTACAGAAATACGTGCTTTCATATGTGCTTTAGTTATGATTATTTAATTTATTCACTACTTACAAAACTAGAGCCAAACTGAAATGAAACATTAGTAATAAATAGTATTTATTCCAGTTTTTATATGAAAAGGTTAATGTAACGTGGACTAAAATTCATCCACAGAGTAAATCCTTTTCACTGAACAGGTTTCCAAAAATAAGTTTAAAAAAGTTTTCGGAAGCATGGTGGTGGTGAAGCTGAAGGTGAGCGACCATGGTGTAGTTCGTTTATAGC
>NW_015721956.1:0-286 GCF_001515625.1 Sinocyclocheilus rhinocerous
AAATAAGAAACGCTACATACATTGTGTAAATTAATTAGTCTTCACGGTGTTAATCTAATATAGATAGACAGATAGATAGAATTAACATGTGTATTATGTATAGATTCTATACATATATATATATAAATATATTATTATTTTTTATTTCTTCTTATTAAAGTTACAAAAATGATTTAGTCAAGAGCAGTGAGCGATTTTCTCTCAATGTTTTTGATTAATATAAATGGCCGACAGGACGAACATTGGACAGCTTCCCCTTTAAGACCGAAGTCCGGATCCAATATAC
>NW_015721957.1:0-285 GCF_001515625.1 Sinocyclocheilus rhinocerous
TCAGGGTCACGTGATCCTTCAGAAATCATTCTAATATGCTGATTTCCAGCTCAAGAAATATTATTATTATCAGTGTTGAAAACAGTTGTGCTGCTTTATACTTCAGAAACTGTGATGCATTTTACTTTTCAGGATTCTTTGATGAAATCATTATACATGTCTTTACTGTCTCTTTTGATGAATTTAATGTGTCTTTGCGGAATAAAAATATTAATTGATTTTAAAAAATAGTAATGTATATTATTGCCTCCCTCAATTCACTTAAAAAAATTAATTGCTAAACAT
>NW_015721958.1:0-286 GCF_001515625.1 Sinocyclocheilus rhinocerous
CTACTCTTAAAAATAAAGGTCCTGATTGAAACCAAAAGGGGTTTTTATAGCCTCATGCCAAAGGAGAACGTTTTTAAAGTTCATTTTTGGGTGGGTTTAGATCATCTGAGGAACTCAGAATGTAAAATCAAGAGCATTTTTTTTTATTTTAAAAGAGTCCAGGACAGACAAAAAGTGGGTAGCCTACTTTTAAGAAGAAAGCTTCATTTTTCTTCTACAACGTAATGCTTTAAAACAAGTTACATTGATGTGGAGATCCCAAAATATACTGGATCTCCCATGGCTC
>NW_015721959.1:0-286 GCF_001515625.1 Sinocyclocheilus rhinocerous
TTGTCATGTTTTTAGCAGCTATTTGAACTGAACTCTCATTCTGATGGCACCTTTTCACTGCAGCAAGTGATGTCATGCTATTTATCCAAATCTGTTCCAATCTTCGATCTTGGATGGCATGAGGATCATGAGTAGATTTTTAGAAGACTTTCATTTTTGGGTGAACTATTCCTTTAAGGTTAAGTTAAAGTTGAATGATGACTGTGGTAATTCCCTTTATCCTCTTGATCAAGAACTACATTAAAGATGCAGTTGCTTATTAGGTATGAACACACACACACACACA
>NW_015721960.1:0-286 GCF_001515625.1 Sinocyclocheilus rhinocerous
CTGTAGTATTTTCAGAGCTGTGATCTCACTGTTGAGGTTTGGAAACGTGTTACTGTGATCATTTCTGAACCTAGATTAGACTGATGGAATTTAACTCTTTTAGTCTTTCCGATTCTTTCCTTTAGCTGGTTGAATTTTGTGTCGGTCTCAACATCTCAAATGCAGAAGCTGCTGAGGATCTGGAAAGACTGAGAGAAAGAGAAAATGGCTGATACGTGTCATTTGTTTCTGCTGGGACTGACTATTCTCTCTTCACTTCTCACAGGTAAACACATTATTATATTAA
>NW_015721961.1:0-286 GCF_001515625.1 Sinocyclocheilus rhinocerous
GAGGAGACTTGCAGTAAGCATTTTGTTACCTCTCGTTTATTCCAAACCAGTGTTGCCAAAGTACCAGTACTTGGGTACCATTTCAGTAATAAAATTGTTATAATGTAACAATGGTTTTTGTTCAGTGTAAGATCATCATTGTATTATGAAAAACAACAACAGCGACAAAAAGATGCCTTGGGACAACAAAAAGTTTGAGAAGCACTGAACTACAGCAAATCAAATGGTCAGGTGCAGCCACAGCAGTTCACATGTTCATATATGACAAAATCAGGCAAAATTATAC
>NW_015721962.1:0-286 GCF_001515625.1 Sinocyclocheilus rhinocerous
GAGCGGATTCTCCGCAGCTTTCTCGCCTCCGCTCTATTGCTATGATTCGTCAGGATTATAACGCGTTCTCAGTGATTTGCTGGTCTGCGGCAGATTTAGTGCGCGAGGTAAACTGTTCGCAACGCGCTCGCCCAAGCGGAAAAATGTGCTACTGTCAGATCTTGATTGCCGAGAATCACATTGTGTTTGATGCAAAACCAACTCGACTAAAATCAAAAGAAAAAAACACTGTAACTGTATATTTGTTTTCTCAAGCAAAGCAAATTTTAAAAGTCCACTGAAAACA
>NW_015721963.1:0-286 GCF_001515625.1 Sinocyclocheilus rhinocerous
GACAACACTTGATGGGCGAGTGCGGGTGCGGGCGGGTAGAGACTCCTGTGTGCGGGATGCAGGAGAATAAGGGTGTACTCACACAAGGCAATCTTAAACGTGCTCGAGCGCGCATGACTAGTGTGGTCGCTCTGTGTCGCGCTCAGGCGTGGTTTGTTTAACCGTCTCTGGCTCGGTTGGAAGAGGTGGGCCAGAGCGCGGTTCAATTATATATAGATCAGTGATTGTGAGCGCTAACCGTGCCGGAGCGCGGATCTTATGATACGTGCTGCATGATTGCGTGAAC
>NW_015721964.1:0-286 GCF_001515625.1 Sinocyclocheilus rhinocerous
CTAGGTGGGTAAGAGCCAGGTGGAGGGTGGAGGAAATTGCATCGTGATATGGGGATCGCAATGTGGCTCCATGAGTAAATTGTTAAATTGTACGTTTTCAGTGATCAAAAAATACATGTGGGCCATTCTGCATTGCGTTGAAACTAGAAATGTATCTTGTGTCCCACTATCAAAACAGTTGCATATAGGGGTGTAATGATTCACCCGTTTTATCAATGCATCGATTACAAACCCTGATGACGCATATGCATCGATCTTGAAACATGATTTTTGAATCGTGAATCGC
>NW_015721965.1:0-287 GCF_001515625.1 Sinocyclocheilus rhinocerous
TTTTCAAATCAAGTTTTAGAAAAAAAAAAAAAAAATCAAGTTTCTGCAGATCAAATGAACACGCGCGGTTTCTCTTGACATTGTATCACATGAATATATGCTATTCTTGTGTGGGTTAGTGTTAAGCCAACCCTAGTCTAGGAAATAAGAAGACATACACACTTCCAGACAAGCTGAGCTCTTTCATTGTGCTGCCACAGACCCACAATTCACCTGGCTGCGCTGTAATCCGGTTACTCTGGAGGTCATTTGTTAAAAGTGAAAATGTCACAATGGATCTGACACTC
>NW_015721966.1:0-286 GCF_001515625.1 Sinocyclocheilus rhinocerous
AAAATGTTATGCAATGAGTCTATTACGTTCCTCATTTGTCCTTTATCATACCTCAGTGTCATCGTGTACGGACCGGAGTTTATCGCCTGATCCGATCCAGGACGACACGAAGGAGACGGACAATTCCACCTCCTCAGATAAGGACACTAACAACAACGAGAACGAGGAGCAAAACTCGGGCACGAAGCGGCGGGGCCCGCGCACCACCATCAAGGCCAAACAGCTCGAGACTCTGAAAGCAGCGTTCGTGGCGACGCCGAAGCCCACGCGACACATCCGCGAGCAG
>NW_015721967.1:0-287 GCF_001515625.1 Sinocyclocheilus rhinocerous
AAAAAAAAAATGTAATTGCAAAAAATGTAATTGCGTTTTATCTCATTTCGATTGGGATTTAAATTACAATTTTTTTTTATTTGATAACTTCGGATTTGCGGTGTTTGAACAATGAAATTATCGTAGGTCTGCAAAGTTTGGCAAAAAATGATTAAGATAACTAAGATAATAATTGTATAATTGTAATATTTCACTGTAAAATAAAACAAGCGTTAAATTAATTTACAGCACAATTGTAAAAATAATATCATATTTATGGCTTCATTTCTTTATTTTCAAAAGTTAAA
>NW_015721968.1:0-286 GCF_001515625.1 Sinocyclocheilus rhinocerous
ATATTGCTTTCCTCAGCGGACATTCAAACTAATGTTTTATTGAGAATATGAGATTGAGCTGAAGAATGAATGCTATATCAGATGCAAGTAATCACACTCACTCAGTCCGTCTCTCGCTCACAATACTTTACTTCACACAGCTTTTAATACAGTAATACATTAAGCTTTTAATAAAGCAACTCAACGTTTCTTCTTTAGTTCTAAAGTGATGTTTTCAAATTAGTAACGGAGGCTTGAGCTCTGCTGTTAAACTGTCAAACTTGAGATTTGAATCCGTGGCGGAAGT
>NW_015721969.1:0-287 GCF_001515625.1 Sinocyclocheilus rhinocerous
TAAAAAAAAGGATATTTATAATATATGATTTAGGTAAGCAACATTACACGACCGACATGTTTCCCCGAGTTAATGTTCATTTCTAAGCATATTAATTTATATTTAAATTTAAACCGTGTATACAGTGTGTAGAAATGAACAAATAAATGCTCTAAAAGTGTTGTAAAGTATTTACAAATTTCAAACTGAATTTAGTTTTTATCCACAATGCATAGCTCTCATGCACAGTAATTCCACATCCGACTGAGCGGCAAACACTTTTGCCAATCCACACTCGGCAGCCCAGA
>NW_015721970.1:0-287 GCF_001515625.1 Sinocyclocheilus rhinocerous
TATATATATAGGCGTTTGACATGGAAATATATCAACACAGATAAAATAATTTTTTAAAAAGTGGCTACCAAAATGTAGGTCAGATACATTTCCAACACTTCTTTTTAAAAAATTTTTTTTTTTAAGAAACTCAGTCATATAGCACAAAATATTTAATGAAGGAAAAAAAATTCAATCCAATTTTTCCCAATTTTATATTTTATTGTCATAGAAGATGCTTTAATAACGTGAACACGCTCATGCACTTTGCAAGAACGTTATGTGAACAGAAACCAAAATGGGAATAA
>NW_015721971.1:0-287 GCF_001515625.1 Sinocyclocheilus rhinocerous
CTCAACATTCACCTCGCGCATGCGCTGTTGTACGCGCACCGTCCGTGCAGTTTCAAAAAAATTTGGCTTGTTTGAGATGCGCCTTGCCTCGCCTGAAAAGCGAGGGGAGGAGTTAAATAAGCACAGTCAAGACGGACAGTTCTGAGCTCTCGAAGTGGAACAGATACCTCCGAGATCAAAGGTGGATATCTTGTTATTCTCTCTCATGTGCTGTGCTGGTGATAAACATGATATAATTTCAGTTCTGGTGCTCTATATGAAAATAAATATGATAAACAAGACACTCA
>NW_015721972.1:0-287 GCF_001515625.1 Sinocyclocheilus rhinocerous
TGCCTGTGGACCTGTCCCTGGACCCAACACCAGTCTGGTGAGACCTGGCAAAATTTGAGTGTCCAGAGTCTGAAAATTTGCAAATGTACATTAACAACGATTTCGTAACCACCATCATGTTATAATTATGCAAGAAAAAAATATGAAAGAAATTAGTAGATTCAAATAATGGATACTAAGTACCAGTGGACTTTTTGTTAAATCCAGCAGACTCCATCTGGATGGACTTTGTCACCTTTGTTGGTGGAATGGGAAAGGAGGGCATAATGGCATCTAGACAGATGCAG
>NW_015721973.1:0-287 GCF_001515625.1 Sinocyclocheilus rhinocerous
ACAGACATAAAAGTTTAAACAAGTTGCAACAAAGTAAAAATCAAAGCCTTCAAGAAACTCAAACTCTCAACTCTAATAAAAACGATACAATACTGCCCCCTTACGGTGTCGACGCTTATCGTCGAAAAAAGGGCTTGGGCGCCACCTACAGGCAAACAATATAATTCACTTCACATTCCCTCGTTTTTTTTCTCTCCCAGTTCCCATTGCATATCTCAGCAGTACTCTTGTATTACAATTCAATTTTTGATGGTTTCAGTGAAGCACATCTATACATAAATGAGAAC
>NW_015721974.1:0-287 GCF_001515625.1 Sinocyclocheilus rhinocerous
AAAAAGTCTACATGTCATACATCTGCTTATTGGTATCCACACTTTTGTTTGTGTAGGCAATGAAGTGCGAGTCAAACTGGTTCAGTGAGTTAACAATGACATACATTTAGCACTTTGGGGTATAGGACTATTAGAGGGCATAATCATTTCCTTATTGACATTTGCCAGTTTGCTTTTTGTGTCTGTACAGGAAGGAACATGTTCGTCTATTCATGAAACTCATGCAAAGGAATGTGAAAGGAAAGTTGTCTTTCTCACATTTGCTTGGTATGTGACTCAGTGAAACT
>NW_015721975.1:0-287 GCF_001515625.1 Sinocyclocheilus rhinocerous
CAATCCATTTACAACAAACAATAGGCCTAATGCTAATGTGAAAGTAAAAATATACTTACATCAACATCAAGCACAATGGCATCTTTGGGCTCTTTGAAGTACGCCGTTATAAGAAGAAGAATGCAGGCAGCCTCGGGTTCAAAACAAGGCAAAACATCTTTCACCCCTTGATGAGAGTTGATTTCTTGGCAAAACTTCAGAATGGTGTTGCCTTTGTTATCCAGGGCCTCTCGAAACTTCACGAGGATGGAGACATCGGTCAACAGAGTGAAGTGTGAAATAATACC
>NW_015721976.1:0-287 GCF_001515625.1 Sinocyclocheilus rhinocerous
TTCCGTTTTTACTTTTCTTCATTTTCCCCAATATCTCTGTCTCTCTCTCTTTTTATTGTACCGGTCACTTCTTGACCAGCAGGTCAACTGTTATGAACAGAACTGTGCCCACCTTGTTGAAAAACGACCACCTCATTGCAATTTGTTATCACAGAATGTTATTTATTAAAATAACTTAAATACCCGAGATTTATCAAACCTATATTTCACACAAATATATCAAAACAATTTTCCATAGTGATTAAAAGTCAAAATCAGTACAATATCTTTTTTTGAAAAATCCTAAT
>NW_015721977.1:0-287 GCF_001515625.1 Sinocyclocheilus rhinocerous
CAACTTCAGCAATGGAACAACAAATTTAAGGTGCGTCCCAATTTGTGTATATGCACTATTCTATGCCATTTTGTAGTATAAATAGTGCTAGTGTGTTCACAATGAAAATTCCAAAAATAAAATTTCCCTTTAAATACCCTGATGATGCACTTAAATAATAATAAATTTTAAAAAAGTATGGAATGTTGGACACTTCATGCATTCAACTGTCACAGCTTTAATTATGTAGCGGAGTGGGTGGGGCTATCAGACTCCGATTATTAAAAAAAAAAAAAAACGTATAAAAT
>NW_015721978.1:0-287 GCF_001515625.1 Sinocyclocheilus rhinocerous
GCTTCCATACCACCTCAGCAGTGCCACAAACTGATCACTTCCATGTGTACTGTGTAGGTAAAAAGAAATGGTATATATATATATTTTTTTCCATTGTTATTTTATATATTATTATATTCTGTGTATGTTTGCACAGCATGCATGTTATAAACAAATAATAATTTATAACAATGTACCAATAATGGTAGAATTAATGGTAGAATTTTAAAATGAAATAAAAAAAAAAAATTCAGGGTAATTTTAATATTTTGAAATGTTATACAAAACGACAAAAAAAGAAAAAGTTT
>NW_015721979.1:0-287 GCF_001515625.1 Sinocyclocheilus rhinocerous
AAAAATGTATTAATTGCCCATCCCTATTTCAGACTAATGTACAAGAACTAAATAATGGGCGTTTAGCCAGAATAAACTAAAATAATTATTTTCTCTTAATTTTTTTATAATTACAAAATTATAACAATAACAACAATAAAGAATAGTTTAAAAGCAATAAAGAATGTTGAAATGAAATCAGCAGCAATATGAGACATTAAATGTTCATCATATTGCTGTTCAAATCGCAACATGACAAAATAATCATTATAAAACGGAGAGTTCCGGTCCTTGATTCTGATTGGCTG
>NW_015721980.1:0-287 GCF_001515625.1 Sinocyclocheilus rhinocerous
AAAAAAAAGTTGAGATAAGGTTAGAAAGCATGAAGTTTGCGAATGCCAGTCTATCAGTAAAGTCCAAAGCAAGACGCAACCATAGCAACACGTTATGACAACGATGTCTCAGATAGTCTGACGGCAAATAAAAGTAAATAGTAAAATATATTACTGTAGAGCGATTCCTTACACAATGTGCACATCAAATATGCTAAACACTGAATCTTAAACGTGTGACACGCTAGATCAGACCTCATTGTTCACACGCGTCACACACTCACATTTCAGCGTCTTCTTTTTTTTTT
>NW_015721981.1:0-286 GCF_001515625.1 Sinocyclocheilus rhinocerous
AAATAATGATCTTTAAAAAAGCATCATATGACCCCTTTAACCATTGTTAACATGAAGTGCCATTTTCAACTAATTTTACTTACAACAGTTTATCCATCATGAATGAAATCGTAAAAAATTTATGTCTCTTATGCTGCATTTAATTGATTAAAAAGCCGTAGAAACAGTAATATTGTGAAACATAACGATTTAAAATAACTGTTTTCTAGTTGAATATATTTTGAAATGTCATTTGTTCCTGTGATGAAAAAGCTGAATTTTCAGCAGTCATTACTCCAGTCTTCAG
>NW_015721982.1:0-287 GCF_001515625.1 Sinocyclocheilus rhinocerous
TTATCTTTGTAAAATGGCACAGCTTCTTAAATCATAGCATAATGCAATCAAGCATTATATTATGATATTATGAAAATTAAGCACTATTTAATGATAGAACTGTAGTAATTAGAACTAAAACTTAGCAACCATTTATGAATGCATATTTGTTATTTTAACTGAATTTAGGACTAGTGGTCATCCATTGAGCTGAATTGAAATAGAACAGATCACTTGATGGAGAGCAAAACTCTGAATTGCTCAGTGTTCAGCAAGTGAAAATATATCTATGCTAAACTTGTAATTAG
>NW_015721983.1:0-287 GCF_001515625.1 Sinocyclocheilus rhinocerous
AAACAAACAATACACTTTCACTCATACACGCGCACACACATTCACCCACAAATATTAATAAAACACTCACTCAAATCTCCCCCCTCTCTCTCTCTCTCACTCACACACTCACACTCACATAGACAGATTAATAATGTACATTATAAACAGGTACAAGGTTTGTGTGATTCAATTATTAATATTTGTTCTTGTTGTTGTTATTCTTTTGTTAAAAAAGGAAGGATCTAATTAAGGATGTGTTAATGTCCCATAAAGGTGATGCCTGTTTGAAGAATGCCATTTGGTGG
>NW_015721984.1:0-287 GCF_001515625.1 Sinocyclocheilus rhinocerous
AAATAATGGTTAGCGAATCATTATTCAGATCGGGACTAAGGAGCGTGGGTCATTTTATTTAGATCGGAACTTCGGAGCGGTTTAATCTTTTGATTCAAATTGGAACTTTGGAACCCAGCTCGAAAATCATTTGATTTAGAACGATTTCAGAGCGGGTTAGCGAATCATTTGATTTCAATCAGAACTTTGGAGCGGGTTCGCGAATCTTCTGGTTTATATCGTAACTTCGGAGCTGGTTTCTTAATCATTTAGCAAATTGAAAGATTCGTGATACGCGCTCCGAAGTC
>NW_015721985.1:0-287 GCF_001515625.1 Sinocyclocheilus rhinocerous
AAATAATTATTTTGTAAAAAAAAAAAAAAACATGGGTGAGAAAACATCACAAAGTCAAATTAAAATATAAGCACCCTGAAACAAAAGCCTGTTATAATTTACCATTTATATAAGGTATTGAATGAAAAGCATTCATGTTATTCCATGAAAATGTGTGAAACATCTGTGTATTTGGCTAATATTGCAGCTTAATCTGTGACAACGTATGTACGTGTTGCTGCTAAAAAAGTAGTTCAGAAGAAGCGCTCAATATCATTCATTTCTGTAGAGCTGGACATTTTAATAAG
>NW_015721986.1:0-287 GCF_001515625.1 Sinocyclocheilus rhinocerous
AAATACTCGATAATGTCAAATCACACATCGTTAAAACAACAATTAAGATATTATTGCAGATGATATATATCGCACACCCCTACGTTAATGCGTTTAACGCACCGCCCTGTCAATATGAAAATATTGTCAATAGTGTCTGTTTTGCTCAATTTCGCAAAAGAAGCAGCAGAACTATTGAGCGTCTCTGAGCAACACAGAGGTGATTCATTACTGAATGAATCCACGGTTCTGAACGAATCAAGTGAGCCAATGATTCAGTGACTTGTTCATAAAGACAAACCGAGTGA
>NW_015721987.1:0-287 GCF_001515625.1 Sinocyclocheilus rhinocerous
AAATGTAGTTAGATGTAAGATTCAAGATATATTCTCTTAAAAATATATCTTATACAATTTCACATCTCATGTACATTTTTTTGTTGGTTAGATAGGATGGTTAGATTATTTTATTGGATGGTTTTAGTTTTTTTTTTTATTGGAAAACAAGACAAAAATAGAAATAAAGTGACATTTTGCAGCATGTAATGAAACATTTGTCATGTGACACAATTTAAATCTTTTAATTGAACTTTCATTTGTTACCTGTGTTTTAGGATGGAAAGGACTACATCCCATTGACAAAC
>NW_015721988.1:0-287 GCF_001515625.1 Sinocyclocheilus rhinocerous
AAAGAAATATTAATAAATATCCTGACACAGCCAAGCTTTATAATGTTAAGGAGTTAATAAAGGCCTTCTGAAGCGAAGCGATGCATTTGTGTAAAAAAATATCCATATTTAACAAGTTATAAAGTAAATTATCTAGCTTCTGCCAGATCACCTTTATTAACTCCCCGGAGCCGTGTGAAGTATGTTTATGATGTGGATGGATGCACTTTCTTCAGCTCATACTCGTTGGTCCCATTCACTACCATTATAAAGCTTGGCTGTGTCAGGATATTTATTAATATTTCTTT
>NW_015721989.1:0-287 GCF_001515625.1 Sinocyclocheilus rhinocerous
AAATTAAAATATGGAATAATATTCATAACAGAAGATCTAAATATTGTGATTGCTGTGATTGCTGCTATTAGACGTCAAATTTGATTGTGTTTTTTTTCTTTTCCTAAAATGGAAACGAAATTGAGTGGTATGTAATTAGGCAAAAGCTGATTTCCATCAGTGACGCTTTGATTAAACTCGCCTGGATGTCAGGCTGTAATATCGCCAATGTGTCTTGCCAATTGAACAAAGTTAGATAGCATAATACACTGTAAAAAAAATTCCGTAAAATTTACGGTAAAAAACCG
>NW_015721990.1:0-287 GCF_001515625.1 Sinocyclocheilus rhinocerous
TCCTGTAATCCTGTCTACAGTGTGACGTCTCGCACTTCCCGCGGCTCACACTTACCGCTCAGGGAACAAGCTGTGAGTGGAGGAACGAAGCCGCTGTTCCTCCAACAAACTTTAAAAAGTAGCAACCTGCAGATTTTCAGATTAGTTAAAAAGGTGGTAATAGAAGCTAGTTTTTATTCATTAATTCTATTCAAAATTAGGCAAGTAATCTATAAAATGAAAATAGGAGTGAAATAAACATGGCATTGGTACACAACTTGCATCACCGGAGCGCACAGATCCTAAAT
>NW_015721991.1:0-287 GCF_001515625.1 Sinocyclocheilus rhinocerous
AAAGTGAACATTTAAAGTGAATTTTGGCAGAGTTAGAAAATAATAATAAAGGCTTCCCTGCATCCCTGACGAGTTGTCTGGCAATAAATGTTTCTTCAAGTATGGAACAACAACACTGAAGTATGATTAGTCAATGAAATCTTTTGGACTGTGAGCGTTTTTTTTTTTTTTTGAAACACAATAGATAGAACAATTGACAATAACAATTGACTTAATATAACAATTAACAATAACAGTCAGAGACATTTCCATGACAATTATCGGTTAACATTTTATCCCCCCCCCCC
>NW_015721992.1:0-286 GCF_001515625.1 Sinocyclocheilus rhinocerous
TTTCCGACTCGGACCGGCGACCCCGAGCGCGTCAGCTCCGCTCCCACCTCCTGCCAGATCGGCTCCAGCTTCTTACAGTATCCACACCACGGAGCATAAAACTACAGCACAGCATGAAGACCAATCAAACACACACTCACACACGCACTCGCACACACTCACTCACTCACTCACTCACTCACAGACTCACACACACTCGCTCTCACTCACACACTCACACACACACTCACTCACTCACACACACAGACTCACACACACTCACTCTCACTCACACACACACACACAC
>NW_015721993.1:0-282 GCF_001515625.1 Sinocyclocheilus rhinocerous
CACACACACACACACACACACACACACACACACACACAATAATAGCTATGACTGCTGATCTAACTTATGTCTCTAGCCAAGGGGCACCTCATTTTTTTGAGGAGGCTCCAGTGGCAGGACTGGCTTACTTGGTGGTCTAGGCGAAATATGTTACAAGTGTAAGATGCATTCATGTTACTACAGTTTATGTTTAGAATGCAATTACAGTTCAAATGTTTGGGGTCAGTAAGAAGAAGCCTCTTATGCTCACAAAGGCTGCATTTATTTGATCAAAAATACAGT
>NW_015721994.1:0-287 GCF_001515625.1 Sinocyclocheilus rhinocerous
AACAACTGTATTAAAGTTCTTCAGTCAAGAGCAGTGAGTAATTTTTTGTTGTTTTATTAACATTAGAGGGATAGTTCAGCGGTTCTCTGCACATTTTGTTTGTATCTCTTATCTCTTATATATGGTTCATGTGTGTTTTTCAAGTCATATCCAGGTAATAAAAAAAGCATTTGAATAAAGCAGTGCTAATTCACATAGCGTTTATTATAGTTGGCTATAGAAACTATAAAATGTATCTTCTTCCTTATTCTGTGATGAAAATGGAAAAAGTGTTTGTAGTATATAAA
>NW_015721995.1:0-287 GCF_001515625.1 Sinocyclocheilus rhinocerous
TCATTATCCCCAGTGCTAAACACTGAAGCATACTGTGCCAACAACTCACGGATGGCCTGCGTTTCACCCATAGACAGCCCCTTTTGATCTAACCCCAGCTGCATTAAAAGAGTATCCACAGACCACCCTCCGGGCACCTCCAACTCATCCTGCTTACTAAGAGCCACTGCTTCAGGCCCAACCACCACATCGGTAGACAAGGTCCCAATCTTCATCCCCTGCCTAAGAGTGAAAGGATTATCAGTTACATTAATCACTCTAACAGGAACTACCCCCTGCCCCACATT
>NW_015721996.1:0-287 GCF_001515625.1 Sinocyclocheilus rhinocerous
AAAAAAGCATCATATGACCCCTTTAATTTTGAAGAGTTGTCTTATAATTTATTGTTGTTATATCATTTTTGTTGAAATGTTTTACTTGAAAAGTGTATTTAGGCTATCCAAAAAATAAAAGTCAACTGGTTTGATATGTCATCATCTACTGCAGGGACGTTCCTACATTTTTGAGAGTGGCTTAAAGGGATGCTGGTAACCAAAAAGTTAATGTTAACCATTGGCTTCCACAGTATTACCGTCTACCGTCAACTGTTTGGCTACCAACATTCTTCAAAATATCTTCT
>NW_015721997.1:0-287 GCF_001515625.1 Sinocyclocheilus rhinocerous
AACAGCAAGATTTATTTGACATCAAAACAAACATTCAAAAATGCTGTCTAATCGCTCTCGCAGTACTTTGATGTCATGCTCAGAGCGGTCTGTGCAGTGCTGCTTCAGTCAAACACTGTTTTGTTAGGAGACACACAACAGGGCTTTTATAGGTAATATTTTCGTTTACACAATTTTGCTAAATCAGACAATATTGTGTCTAATATATTACAATATTAACTTCTTATTATTGAATTGTTGTTAATAAATATCACATTTGCAACTGTTCAGTGTTCAAAAAATGCTGG
>NW_015721998.1:0-287 GCF_001515625.1 Sinocyclocheilus rhinocerous
AACTGCACCAGGGTGAGAGATGTAATGCGCCTGATCCTTGATGTTTCTGAAAGGGAGGACAAACATGTGCGTAAAAGCATTGATCCTGCTCTATATGAGCAGATTGCTTTCTCTGGAGTGTCACTGAAAGACAAGGCTGCAGTGATAAAGGATCTGCATCAGGAGACTCTGGGACTCTTGGGGAATGTCTTCGGTCCTCTAGTCACTGTTCAACTGGCAAACAGTGATCTGGGGAGTGTAATGCCTCCACTGGAACAGCATGAATTCCAGCCTGTTCTGGCTCTGGC
>NW_015721999.1:0-287 GCF_001515625.1 Sinocyclocheilus rhinocerous
CTGCTGCTTCATGGCAAACTTTGTTACCAGATCTGTTACATGTGCAGTTTCCATTCATACGGTTGATGTATTTTCTCTTTTGAAAATTTTGGTGCAAAACTGTTATTAATATAGTGTACACATCATAGAAACTAGAGATGCACTGATATTGTATTGATCTGAAATTGTCCCTCGTTTACTGATTTGAAACCAACTCAAAAACATCCACTCACAAAACCACCTGTCCCTTTCTCATTGTCACGGTCCAAACTTTCTCTCTGCCATCACGAGGACTTGAGGAGAAACCC
>NW_015722000.1:0-287 GCF_001515625.1 Sinocyclocheilus rhinocerous
ACACCTGAAAAGAGGAAAATCCCACTCAAAATTAACAACACACGTGTTGTGTAATAAAATCTGTAATTAAGTAAAATTAAGTTGAAATTTAGCTCTAAATTTTAAAATAAGAAGTGTTATATCATGCATATAATATGAGTGTGTATTTGTTAGTGCTTTTGATCTGATCTAGACTGGTCTTGCCCCCCGTGCCAGAGACTGTAATGAAACACAAATACAGATGAATACAAGCATAAATGCTGTCACACAGACTCACGAGTGATCCACAGTGTCTGTGTGTTACTGTT
>NW_015722001.1:0-287 GCF_001515625.1 Sinocyclocheilus rhinocerous
ACAAAGTAACTCTTATTTGAAAAAGTAACTCCGATATTTCATTGTCAATTAAAAAGTAATGCATTACTAGTTACTTGGAAGAAAGTAATCTGATTACGTAACTCGCGTTACTTGTAATGCGCTACCCCCGACACTGTGGATTTCAAATTTTTTTCAGCAGATTCTTTACACTTTTCACACAAAGGTTTTTTGGGGAACCGAAAACGGTCCATTTTTGGCATCGCTGCTAAAACCTCCCCACTTTGGAGCCTTTTAGAAGTGCAGCGAAGCTTCTTCTAGATGCTCTA
>NW_015722002.1:0-287 GCF_001515625.1 Sinocyclocheilus rhinocerous
AACCCTGCCTGCTTTAAATGTTTCAAAATGATTAACAGTTTAAAACATTGGTTAGAAATGTAGAAAAGTAATCAAAAAGTAATCAAATGTAATCATTCACATTACTTTAATAAAGTAATTGAAATAGTTACACTACTTAATTGTACTTAATACATATAATACATACAATAACCTATTACATTTCCAAAGTAACCTTCCCAACACTGCACCTTAGTGGCAAATCAATGTCTTCAGGCACACTAAAAACTTTCAGTCAGGTGTATTGGGGCAAGTTGGAGCTAAACTCT
>NW_015722003.1:0-287 GCF_001515625.1 Sinocyclocheilus rhinocerous
AACGCAGCCTAATTTTCATTTTTGGGTGAACTAATCCTTTAATGTCACAGGTCAGCATAAAATGTGTTTGCGTACATTCTGAGGGTGTGTTAACTTGTTGCCTGTTTAATTGAGGCCTGTGTATTTTATAGATGATTGCATTTTATTTTATTATTAAAATTATTATTATTATATTTATTATTATTTTTGGTGCTGTTCTAGCTGGTGGACTTTTATAGCCAAGCCTTTCATTACCAAACCTGATTTGTAAGGCAAGGCAAGGCAAGGCAAGTTTATTTGTATAGCAC
>NW_015722004.1:0-287 GCF_001515625.1 Sinocyclocheilus rhinocerous
AATACAGGCAGCACGCGCCGCCGTATTTGTGCGTGCATTTGAAGAGCATGCGCTATGAGCACAGTGTAACGGCTACTGAAGCTCCTCGTCACCTGTACCGTTTATGCACTCTTTTGATTAGCGCCTGGTGCTGAGGTGAAGTGGAGTGCGCGTCTGAAAATTCTCCTGTTTGATGTGCTCATAAAGACATTCTGCGTCTAAATAAACGCAAATCTTGTCAAGAAAAAAAGAGACAGAAGCATCAGTTGTGAGTGGGGTGGCCAACCCTAGCTCCGCCCCTGCGTTAA
>NW_015722005.1:0-287 GCF_001515625.1 Sinocyclocheilus rhinocerous
TTTTACATTAAACCATTTACATAAATAAATACTGCCCAAATATAGTACCTGAGATGTAAAAAATAAGGATGCAATATATTGGTACTATATACATTTTTGGAGATTTTTTTAATGGTTCAAGTTCATTAATTAATTAATTCATTCATTCATTCATTCATCCATTCATTCATCCATTCATCCATCCAATTTTTATTTAAATATTTAATATTTGTGCATGCACATTTCCTATCTTTTGCATTTAAATTTACATTTGCCAAACGTTCACTTAAAGTCAATCTTTTAAAACT
>NW_015722006.1:0-287 GCF_001515625.1 Sinocyclocheilus rhinocerous
TCCTCGATTGTAAGCAAATGTGGTAAAAACCGCAAAACAAATTGCCTGATGTACATTGTCTCAAGAAACCATTCCAAAGTTCCAAATCCTATGAAGAAAGTTTTTTTGAAAAGCCTATTACATTCAAAATCAAAATTAGAGTATGACATACATTATTTAAGAAGTATACAATTTTAAATTAAAGGAATAATCTGGAGCAAGCTTCATGCTGTCATAAGTTACCACAGAAAATTATTTTGATTCAGTCTGTAAAAGTAAGAATGTGTGATACACCCAAAATGTAAGTA
>NW_015722007.1:0-287 GCF_001515625.1 Sinocyclocheilus rhinocerous
TTTTTTTTCTGGAAAAAAAAATGAAAAAATTGCCGCAAAAATATTTAGCAGCACAACTGTTTTGATAATAATAAGAAATGTTTCTTAAGCAGCAAATAAGCATATTAGAATGATTTCTGAATGATCATGTAACAATGAAGTTCACTGAAATTCAGCTTTGCATCACAGGAATAAATTACGTTTTAAAATACATTCACATAGAAAACAGTTCTTTAAAATTGTAATAATATTTCACAATTTTACTGTTTTACTGTATTTTTTGGTCAAATAAATGCAGCCTTGGTGAG
>NW_015722008.1:0-287 GCF_001515625.1 Sinocyclocheilus rhinocerous
TCTGGTACTATGAAAAGGTTCCCGTGGTGCGAAAGGCCCTTATGACAGTGGGCCTCAACTGAGGAGGCACAACCCCCAAATAACTTGAAATTATAAGTATATTCAATTCACCAATTTAGAATTAGTGTGTTAAATAAAAAAAATTAAAAATAACAGCACCACCTCTCTTGTACGTATTCTGTGATATTGTGTTGTGGAGCAACTCCATCCGTTTCTCATCACGCTGTGTGATATACAGACTGAACGATGGCTCAAAACGCCGACCGCTGTATGAACAAACTGCCATC
>NW_015722009.1:0-287 GCF_001515625.1 Sinocyclocheilus rhinocerous
AATGAAAGAACGATATGCAGATCAACAGAACAAGAGATAGAACAAGAGAACGACAGATAAAAGAAAGAACAATAGAACGACAGATAGAACGAAAGAACATAATGATGGATTCAATGATAGAACAGAACGAAAGAACGATAGACAGATCAACAGATAAAAGAACAAAGAAAGAACAACAGAATGATAGATAGAACGATAGATAGACAGATCAACAGAGCAAAAGAGAATGAGAGAACGACAGATAAAAGGAAGGATAATAGAAAGATAGAATGAAAGAACAATGGAAT
>NW_015722010.1:0-287 GCF_001515625.1 Sinocyclocheilus rhinocerous
AATGACAACATCCCGGATCAACACCGTTCATATACCGCAGAGTAAAATTAAATTAATTTACATTTAACCAGATTAATATGGAGAGGCAGTCTAATATAGACCTTCGTTTGTGTTTTTGACACATTTGTTTTGTGTTCATGACGTGATAACAGTTCGCTATTTAGGTTTGTACGTTAGCACGGACTCACTAACTTGAACGTTAGCTAATTTTAGCCAGAGATACCTTGCTGAAGCACAAGATGACATTAGCGTTCTGCTTGAGCAGATGAAAAGTGTAACTTAATGAG
>NW_015722011.1:0-287 GCF_001515625.1 Sinocyclocheilus rhinocerous
TTCAGTGTCACATGATCTTCAGAAATCATTATAATATGCTGATACATTTTATTTTTCAGGACTCACAGATGAATAGATAGTTCAAAATAACAGCATCTATTTGAAATAGAAATCTTCTATAACATCAATTTAATGCGTCCTTGCTGAATAAAAGATTCAGTTTCTTAAAAATAAAACAAACTTTTGAACAGTAGTGTAGTTTAACCTTATTTTTGCATAATTGCCTTTTTAAATATCAAAACACACAGATCCTCCATAAATGTAGAGTAGAAAAAAGCAAATCTTGT
>NW_015722012.1:0-287 GCF_001515625.1 Sinocyclocheilus rhinocerous
TGACGTCACTGCAGACTGAACAAACACACATAAGACCCTCTTCATAATGATGTATTATTACATCAAATAAAAATATATGAGAAATACAAATATTGTATTTTATCAAATAAACTGACTAAATGACTAACATTAAAACTATTAAAACATTTAGTTTGGTATGAACCATGCATTTATTTGAATTAATTTGAATTAGTCATCCATCCATTCTTTAAACCACTTATCTTATTTAATTGATTGATTTATTGATTGATTTTAATAACTTTAATTAATATGTTTGTTAGTTTGCT
>NW_015722013.1:0-286 GCF_001515625.1 Sinocyclocheilus rhinocerous
ATAATGTTCTTTTTAGCAACATCATATGACCCCTTTAAAGAAAAGAAAAAACAGTGTAGACAGCTTTATTGATTATAACGGTAGTTTTATGAGAGTGCTTAAACTCGCGCTAGACTGAATCAGTGATGTTCTTTCATAATGTAAATATAATATAATGTAGGCTCATTTATTCGCCATTTCAATAACCGTGGAAATGAAATAAAATAATAACTTACAATGTGTGTGTGTGAGACGTGTGTAGCCAAGTATGGTGTGGTGTCCCATGCAAGGAATCTGTATATATATA
>NW_015722014.1:0-287 GCF_001515625.1 Sinocyclocheilus rhinocerous
AGCTGAGAAAAAGGAAATGTAAATAATACAGGCATATGATCTGAGAGCAAAGTATCAAAAACCTGAGCATCAGTAATAGAAAAACCGTGAGAAAGAACCAAGTCCAAAGTATGTCCGTGAGTATGTGTAGGATATTTCACCCACTGAACCATATTGAATGAATCAATGAGACTGAGAAACTCCATTTCCAGAGGTTTAGACTGACAGCACACATGTATATTCATCTAAAATCACCTAGCAGAACATGTTTTGGCTTCACTTTTCTATAGTGGAAGGAAGTGGAGATC
>NW_015722015.1:0-287 GCF_001515625.1 Sinocyclocheilus rhinocerous
ATTTCAAATAAATGCTGTTCTTTTTAAATTTCTATTCATCAAAGAGTCATGGTTTCCACAAAAATGTTAAGTCAAACAGCTGTTTTCAACAAAGTAATGTTTCTTGAGCAACAAATCAGCATATTAGAAAGACTGGATTAATAGGCTAACTGCTGAAAATTCAGCTTTGCCATCACAATAATTAATTATATTTTAAAATATATTAAAACAGAAAGCAGCTATTTACAATCTGTATATACAATTTCACAATACTACTGTTTTTATTGTATTTTTGATCAAATAAATGC
>NW_015722016.1:0-287 GCF_001515625.1 Sinocyclocheilus rhinocerous
AAGAAAACGGAAGAGGTCATCATAGACCCCAGATCAGTGGGGGACAGGAGCTCTGTTGTGGTTCATGGTCAAGATATTAAGCAGGTTGGCTCGTATAAATATTTGGGGGTCCACATCGATAGTGATCTTTAATGGCACACGCAGGTGTTTGTACAAGAATCATCAGCGCCTACATTTTTTTAGATTACGACTATTTGGAGTGAGTAGCAATATAATGCTAATTTTTTATAAAGCAACGATAGAGTTTGTTTTAAGATATGGAGTCATTGTATGGTTTGGGAGTTTAA
>NW_015722017.1:0-287 GCF_001515625.1 Sinocyclocheilus rhinocerous
CTGTAGACACTGATGACTTGCCTGAGGTAAATGAAATGCTACGTGCTGTTGTTTACATGCTGTTTTAATGACGTCTTTCCGCGGTTGAAACACTGATTGAGCGATTACGCGAGGCGTCAGATGTTCGTTCATGTTTATTTCACGTTAAAACTAGTAGGAAAGAGGAAGGGGTGATCGCGCTGCTGTTTGAACGGAGGCGTTTATACAGCGATTATTATTTGAATTTCCTGATAAAATGGATTTAATTTGAAAGATGAGACTTTGTTTCTTATCAAAAGTAACAATGT
>NW_015722018.1:0-287 GCF_001515625.1 Sinocyclocheilus rhinocerous
ACCATTCCTGAGCGCTGCGTTTCGCGGTTTTAGACACAAAGACGTTCTGTGTGAACGGCCAGTAAGAACCTAGAGTAAATGCACATGATATGAAGACAGGACAAGATCAATGAGATGGTGCCATGCTCTTTCTCTTAAACAGCAGTGTTCTATTTGCATACAATCATTATTTAAAACATTTGTTTATAGAAGATGCCGGTTATTATTTTACATAATTTATATTAGGGCTGCATGATAATGGAAGAAAACTGACATTGTGATATTTTGTTTTTCTGTGATATATATTG
>NW_015722019.1:0-287 GCF_001515625.1 Sinocyclocheilus rhinocerous
AAGTATCCTCATAAACAGTCATTTAGGTCTTAAGGGAACGTAAACAGTTGCGAGAGAAAGCGCATGTGTAACAGTATAGTGTATCTGGACTTCGGTCTTAAAGGGAAAGCTGTCCAATATGCCATTCATGTTAATCAAACAACAGTAAGAGAAAATCTCTCACTGCTCTTGATTAAATCACTTTTGTAACTGATACTGATAGACATTAGCATTGATAATGCTAATAATTATGCCTATATATATGGATATGGATATGGATATGGAGATAGATAGATAGATAGATAGAT
>NW_015722020.1:0-287 GCF_001515625.1 Sinocyclocheilus rhinocerous
AAACAGCTGATAAAAACATCACAATAATCCACAAGTAATTAACATGACTCCAGTCCATCAATTAATGTCTTAAGAAGCGAAAGGCTTTGTGTTTGTAAGAAATAAATCTATCATTAAAATGTTTCATACCGCTCATACCGTAAAACTTCATAACGTTGCTTCTGGCTAAAATACTAGTTCTCTATCCGTAATAATTCTTTCTCACTTCACAACACATTAATTGGTGGACTGGAGTCATGATAATTACTTGTGGATTATTGTATCAGCTGTTTGGACTCTCATTCTGA
>NW_015722021.1:0-287 GCF_001515625.1 Sinocyclocheilus rhinocerous
AAGAGCGTCTGATACGACACGCAGCTGGATGAAAGATGTCTCTTCAGTCCTACTGACGGAAAACTATCACTGCCATGAACCTTCAGAGACATTCAGCAGATGCTTACACCTCATATTAACTTCCTTCTCTTATGTTTTCCTCTGACCATTTATGATTGGTTTTCGTTTTTGTCAACAAGTGTCAAAAAATCCAAATCCAAGAACTGCACACACGAAATGCAAAATGCCTCACATCTCTTGCAAAAATTAAGCACTGCATTCAAAATATCACAAACACATCTCAAAAG
>NW_015722022.1:0-287 GCF_001515625.1 Sinocyclocheilus rhinocerous
AGTGGTGCATCAGAACAAAATCAGCACAGAGTGGACGGTGGTCTGGAAGAGAAGAGGTGGGGTCAGGAGCGATCGACTGATTGTCAGAGATGGAAACCTGACCATTAATGAGTTTAAGGCCAGAGATGCAGGAACATGCAGAGTTCTGGACTTTGATGATGAAATCTTGATCACAGTGACAGTCACTGGTGAGAGAAGCTCAGTGGATGTTTAGAAATATTATTCTTAAAGTGGACCGCTGAGGTTTATTCATCATGATTTGAACAGCAAATTAATAATAAACTGTA
>NW_015722023.1:0-285 GCF_001515625.1 Sinocyclocheilus rhinocerous
GGAAAACTTGAAATCGCATCATATGACCCCTTTAAAACCTACTGTAATGGTTAACACATCTTGAAAGTGTTTATTTATTTTTATTTATTTTTTAAAAAAAATCAGCGAGTCTGTTAACTGTCAAAATTCGGGGCTTTATATGAATCAGCGTAACAGCTACAATTTTAAATGTTAATATGAAATGTTTTTCATTAAATATTGTACATGTTATTAAACAGAAAATATTTACATTTTGCATTTTTAAATTGACATTTTATTCATCAACAGATCATTAAAGCGTTCACC
>NW_015722024.1:0-286 GCF_001515625.1 Sinocyclocheilus rhinocerous
TAAACATCAAATTTTCATTTTTGGGTGAACTATCCCTTTAAGCGGATTCTTGGGCAAAATAAGTGAAGCAATCCTGACAGCAGAAAGATTTTGCTTTTCTTCAGAGCGTGTTGAGTATTGAGTATGCATTTATACACGAGAGCTCATGGGAGGAGCCAAAGACAGAGACTTTCCAAAAGAAACATGAAAATGAAAAATTAATCACCACCTGGAAACAATAACAGTATTTAAATACTGAATAACCAAGATGGCGGCGCGTTCACACGCTGCGGCTTCTCTCTCTCCC
>NW_015722025.1:0-287 GCF_001515625.1 Sinocyclocheilus rhinocerous
ACAATCGGGCAGACACTTTTTCTGTCAAACCTTCCCAGTTTTTCCTTTGAAATTGTTAATTTCCTAAAAAAACTCCTAAAATCTTTAATCCATCTTTTTTCCATTGCAACCCTCCTGGAAGTTGTGGAAAATTTTCCAAATTACCAACTATAAAACCCTCACTTTTTGTCCAATTAACCTTAGCAGAAGAAGCCTTTTCATATAATTTAATAGTATTTGTTAAAATTGTAATATCTTCTTGGCCTGTAATAAAAACTGTAATGTCATCTGCATAGGCTGATAAAACC
>NW_015722026.1:0-287 GCF_001515625.1 Sinocyclocheilus rhinocerous
AAGGCAATTGATTCAAATGAAGAATATGCAGGCAAAGTTAACTGATACGTTCAATTTCTCTTTATAAAGTATCGCTAGCCCCCCTCCCCATCCCGTAACACGGGATTTACAAACATAACGACCTCACGTTATGTCAATCACGTTTACACACTTCCTCTGAAATATTCGTCAGTCATAAAAAAATTTGGATCAAAATCCCCCCCAAAAAATCTGTTTTTCGCATCCGTAACAAGCATTTTGATAGGTGTTTTGACAGTTCAGAGCCACCGTACAAGCGAACGCCAAAA
>NW_015722027.1:0-287 GCF_001515625.1 Sinocyclocheilus rhinocerous
ACAATTTTCTGTATCTGCATTTAAAGATGTCCTTTGAAACAGTTCATAATTTATCGACTAAATGTTTATGTAATATTAAATCAAATCATATTCCCAAAACCCACAAGCAGCAAGGCAGCTTTTATCCCTGCTAATATAAATCATTTATCTGGTCATATGCCGCACAGGCTCGTGCATTTATAATGTTAATGGAAGTGAAATTGGTAACGTTGGACTGAGTCACATTTTAGCAGGATCAATAAAGACCCCTGGGGGTCACTTTCCACTGCTGCATCTGCTGAAGGCGG
>NW_015722028.1:0-287 GCF_001515625.1 Sinocyclocheilus rhinocerous
TGCTAGGCAAGACGAAATCAAGCATTTTTTATGGGTCTCGGTAGTCCGGGATTCATGTTTTTGTCATTTTATAGTTTTACAATTTCCTAAGGAAAGCTTAAACACATATATCAATAGTTTCCTTCACACTACAACAACAAGAACATTAAATATCTGCTTTGTTTATAACCAGTTCGAAAACCTTTTTGACACAAATAGCTGTTTAATAATTTTTTTTTTAGGTTTTTTTTAAGTTTTTCCACTCAGCTTGACTGTTTTTTTTTATATCGGATGAAGTTAAATTCTGA
>NW_015722029.1:0-287 GCF_001515625.1 Sinocyclocheilus rhinocerous
ACAAAAGTAATTTAAAAGAAAAATATGTAATTGGATTAATCAGAGTTCATTAGAAACCCACCTCTCCCATGCAGAGAGAGTGCAGAAAGGGAAGAGGAGGTGCAAAGACAGGACATTAGGATCAACACTGCAGTCAGAAATTTAAAGGGGAAGGTGCACACACACAGAGACAGGCATATCAGGTTCACATTTGAACATTTTTTCTGTAATTCTATATATATGAACATAATACTTTTTATACCAGTGTAGGAAACTTTTTCCTCGTCGAAGCAGAGACCAGGAGACTC
>NW_015722030.1:0-287 GCF_001515625.1 Sinocyclocheilus rhinocerous
TACTGCTAAAATCATCAATAAACTATGTAAGTGACATTTAAGATTTAAATTTTACTTTACCTTCAAATTTAATTTTACGTCTAAAATACGTCTTTTAATCGCTATATATATTTTTTTACATAATTTCCTAACAAATATCAGTAACACTTTACAAAAAGGCCCCATAAAAGTCAATGCATTACCTAAAATTAACTAACAATGCCCAGTTCGTTTGTTACGGTATTTATTAATCTTTGTTAACATTAGTTATTAACAATACAGCAGTTCATTGTCAGTTCAGGCCAATT
>NW_015722031.1:0-287 GCF_001515625.1 Sinocyclocheilus rhinocerous
AGCAGGGTGGTTATAGTTAACTAAAACTAAAACCATAAAAAAAAAAGTTTGTTAACTGAAAAGTAAAATAATATAAAATAAAATACCATAAAAATGTATTTAAAAAGGTAACATTTCTCACTTTCGTACTAAAATAACTAAAACTAAATGAATAAAAAATGATAGCCTATAGACATATTTAGAAAACTGACAAAAACACACACACACAAAATTTAACTAAAAACTTGTTTCACCAAAAGATCAAGTTATGACATTTTGATTAAAAATGATGAGGTCCAAAAATGTCA
>NW_015722032.1:0-287 GCF_001515625.1 Sinocyclocheilus rhinocerous
AATCCGCCATACTAGCAACTCTCTATTTACAGGTATTAAGAGAACACGCCCACACACACACATTCTTGCCTGCAAACACACACCAAAGATTAATTGCACGTCTTTGGGGGGTGACATCCAATTCTGAACACCTGAAAGATACTTGATACTTGAGAGAGGGAGAGAGATAACATTGTCAGCGTGGATGAGACTGACAGCGGAAACAATGTCCCTGGGTAGCATCTTGCTGATCTGTCTTTCAGCAGGCCCGTACCACTCTGTCAAATGCAACCTCATCGATTCGGCTG
>NW_015722033.1:0-287 GCF_001515625.1 Sinocyclocheilus rhinocerous
TCGAATCCACAGGCGATGATGTCTCTGGCGTTCTCCACCGTGTACCGGTGACACTCGTCCAGCGACAGATCCTTCCACAGATACTTCTCATCATCAGTCATCTGAATGACCAGAGGAACGTCGAACACGTCCTGAAGCCACCTGTGACACACACACACACGTCCTGAAGCCACCTGTGACACAGACACACACTCACACACATATATATACACACACTCACACAGAGACACACACACACACACACAGAGACACTCACTCACACACACACACAGAGACACACTCACACA
>NW_015722034.1:0-287 GCF_001515625.1 Sinocyclocheilus rhinocerous
ACATACATATATTACTTTTACTCTCTGCACAACTCTGTATACATTTGATTGATTTTAATAACTTGAATGTACTTGAATTGTGCAGCAAACACTAGGAATATATAAGTATCAGATCGGGACACTGTATCTGCAGATACTCAATATTCAATGACTCGGATTGGATCGGGGGTGCAAAAGACCTGATCGGGACATCCCTTATATATATATGTGTATACATAGATACATACATATACATATATATATATGCTTATGTGCCAGATCTGCAGTGCAAAAATGGATTTTGTTGA
>NW_015722035.1:0-287 GCF_001515625.1 Sinocyclocheilus rhinocerous
TTTTTGCTTGCTTTTAAGACTTGTGGCAAAGACATTTTTTAGAATATAGAAAACACATTTATTGGTAACAATTTACAATAAGGTTCAATTAGTTAACACGGGTTAATGCAATAACTACTATTAACTAGTGAGCAACACATTTGTTGCAGTATTTATTTTTTAATGTTAGTTCATATAAATATGGTTCTTCATTGTTAGTTCATGTTAGTCCTTTTTTTAATGCATTTTTTGCATATACAATTTTTTAATGCATTTTAATAATGCATTAGTAAATGTTGAAATTAGCA
>NW_015722036.1:0-285 GCF_001515625.1 Sinocyclocheilus rhinocerous
AGAAAGGAAAAATTGAAATCGCATCATATGACCCCTTTAATGATCCTAGAGTCCTAGAGTGTTAAACGAGACTGAATTAATCTATCCACCTTATTCTTCCCGTAAGAGCGGTCATGTCCATTTGTAAATGTTATGGGTCTTGCTTCCGGTGTCATCCGCATCCAGCTATTTTTAGCTGTACAAAACTGCTCGTTTTGCTGATTGATATTGCAAATTGGTTTGTCTTACCATATTATTTTGATGTATTATCTTAATTATGAACACACTGGCTTGTAGTGCAAACAG
>NW_015722037.1:0-287 GCF_001515625.1 Sinocyclocheilus rhinocerous
ACTTCATTCAAAACTATTTGAACTCTTCTAAAAATTTTATTTTTGCATAGTAACACTACACAAAGATAAAACAATTATCCACATACATGCCAAACTACACACAGATGTGAAAAATGCAAAACACTACTCTTGTGTGTCTTTTGCCTCGTCAGAGTGCAGTGGATTGCACAGGAGTTTGTCATAGAACTTGCATATACATGCATATGCACATATACACTGTATAAACAGTATGTGTGTATATATATGTAAGAGCCATTTTTGTCTTTACTGTGAATTATGTACGTGTA
>NW_015722038.1:0-287 GCF_001515625.1 Sinocyclocheilus rhinocerous
GGTCCCCTACACCCTTCAACCCTTCGAAGCTCTCACTCCGGCGGGACAACCACCCTTTGAAGGGATTAGGGCATAGGGATGAGCCCTTCTGAATGGGACGCAGGGAAAGACTTCACTTGATCGTTCCTGACTGAATCAACATCTTTGAACGAATCGGTTGAATGAATGATTCATAAAAACGGTTACTTGTTGCCAACTACTGATGCTGAATGAGTCACTTAAACATTCTCAAAACTAATGCAAACCGGCAAAGGACATAAGTATCGCTTTTTATCTCTCCTCTTTCC
>NW_015722039.1:0-287 GCF_001515625.1 Sinocyclocheilus rhinocerous
TTTCATTTGCTCGCTGACACACAATGAAAAATTAGGATGAGGCACCACTGCTCCGTCTCCAGCAGTGTGGAATCACCAGGAAAAGCTTGAAACTGTCCGCAGCGAGACACGACATTAATCCAACGGCAATTAACTGTCTCTGATTGGCTAATCAGGATTTGTTTGGAAATGCAAAACAAAGTTTTGGAGGGAAAGATCATGTGTGCTTCTTTACACAATGGCGTCACAGGGTCCTTTACTTTCAAACAGCCCCGAAACGTTTATGGCACTGATTCTGTCTGTATTCA
>NW_015722040.1:0-287 GCF_001515625.1 Sinocyclocheilus rhinocerous
TAACAAAAGTGTTTTTGAACCAAATCACATATCCTGCCTTTAATGCTTACTGCACTTTGAACTAGAGACCGGCACTCCCGCGGGAGTACCGTGGGACCAGTGGGACCCAACGCAACAGGGTGCGGCGTGGCACAAATTTTTATGGGCGAGTGCGGGCGGGAAGAGACTCGGATGCGGGAGAATTAAATGATTAGTGGGACTCCCGCAAAATAGAAATGATCTAAACATAAAATGTTTTTTATCATCAATGACATGCATTCTAAACAGTCTCTCAGTCATTGCTTGTG
>NW_015722041.1:0-287 GCF_001515625.1 Sinocyclocheilus rhinocerous
ATATGAGACAACCCCCCAACAAAGCAGGAGACACAGAAATGGACAATACAGCCACAAATAAATGCATGTCGCTGAGTATAAGAATATAAACTCCTGCATCAGCGGACATGCATATATTCACACATATGGAAAGAACGAAAACATGTCAGAATAGAACAAATACCCCCCAAACAAGCAGATCTATTGCCAAGACATATGCACTGCTGCTGCTCCAAAGAGCCATGTGAACCGCATGTATAACTATCTATGTGTGCCTGGGCTACCATGCCGACCAGCTTAACACTACT
>NW_015722042.1:0-286 GCF_001515625.1 Sinocyclocheilus rhinocerous
CATCACCATGCTAAAATCTTCCGAGAGTTGTCATGATTAAAATGTATTAATTTTCAAGAAGACATTTTCATATTTTTTTTGTGGTCCTTCAGTTTAACAGGTCAAAAATGTAGAATAATTAACATTTTTAGTATTTTTGAAAAAAAGCCTGTTATTCTCACCAAGGCTGCATTTATTTGATCAAAAATATAGATTTTAATATTGTGATATAAGTGTTTACTATTTTAAAACATTTTAAAAAGATTTATTTCTGTGATCAAAGCTGAATTTTCAGCATCATTACTCC
>NW_015722043.1:0-287 GCF_001515625.1 Sinocyclocheilus rhinocerous
TCCGGCCGACCGCAGGAGAGTAAAACCATAGCCTGAGGTTAAAGGTTCAGATTAGAGACGATCTCAGAAGATCACTTCAGTGTTGAAAAGCCAATGCGACACGGTTTCATCTCATCTGCCAGCTCTGGGAGAGACCAGAACCCTGCTTTTCTCCAGGCACAGACTCCCCTAGTGATTAAAGATGTCAGAATTGTATTCATTCTGACCCAATAATTGCTTTACTGCTTATTTGACTGGTTAACTACCCCGCTCGCTCCCCTGGGAACGGTGTAATTAAAGAAAGATGA
>NW_015722044.1:0-287 GCF_001515625.1 Sinocyclocheilus rhinocerous
ACAAAGAGATGTGGTCTGAGTATCCAAAGTGGGGGCGGGGTGCAGTTTTTATGCAAAAATTTAACATTTTTATGCAGTTTTAATAAAAAATTATGCACTTTTCTCATCATTGATGGTTTGATTTCTTTATGAAGCCATAATAATGAATAAAAATTATTTACCCACTTTGCTTGATTAAAAATCTCGTTTAATAACACACAGTTGACTTAGTTTTAACCATCAGATTCAGAATAGGAGAGCCATTCAGGTAGGGCTGGACAATAATTCAATATCAATATGTATCGCGA
>NW_015722045.1:0-287 GCF_001515625.1 Sinocyclocheilus rhinocerous
CAAACAGCAACATTACACACTGACTAACGTTAAAAAAGTGAAATCACAATGAACCACACCTTTAACATCTGGTTTTAGTGTAAACAGCATTTATTATCTAAAAACTGTACATTGCAGTGCTTGGTGAGTGAACACATTTTTCCTGTACCTTAAAATGATAAATACATAAATAAATAAATACATACATACACACATACATAAATCAATCAATAAATAAATAAATAATTGAATGACCAATAAGGGAGACCGTCTCGGTTACGTATGGTAACCCTCGTTCCCTGAAGGAG
>NW_015722046.1:0-287 GCF_001515625.1 Sinocyclocheilus rhinocerous
ATACGCCGCTGGAGCGCGAGTCTCTGAAGGGTTCACTTCCATCAAAACATCAACACGTTCAGCTCAAGAGTTCAGCCCAAAACCAACAAGATGTACATCCATATTGATCATGAAAATTCAATGATAATTCAATCCTAGTCCTAAGAATAGGTATTTTTAAAGCAATTTTCAGCATTATATATATACAGTATATATATATATATAATCAAGAAGGATTTTCTAGACAACTAAAAATGGTCTTGTTTTCAGAAAAAACAAATCAAAATTAAGTGTGTTTTTGCTTAGAA
>NW_015722047.1:0-287 GCF_001515625.1 Sinocyclocheilus rhinocerous
ATAAAAGCGTCTAATAAATGACTAAATAAATAAATAAATAAAAATACTCAGAGGTTTCTTAAAAGCAAACAATGCCAAGGGCAAGACACTGGAACAAAACTAAAGGGAAAAAATCTATACTCTTTTGGGTCAGTGATGGAGAATTCAACACCTCTGTTGTTCCAAGTTTTAAAACGTGAAAATAATTTGATGCCAGCATCAATATTGTAGCTTATTTTGTCATGGGGTGTTACTCACACACTGATGGTAATAGTCTAATTCTCTCTAAAAGCTTTCACAGACACAGC
>NW_015722048.1:0-286 GCF_001515625.1 Sinocyclocheilus rhinocerous
TTATTCAGCAAAGATGCATTAAATTGATCAAAAGTGACAGTAAGGAAATGTATAATGTTACAAGAGTTTTCTACTTCATATATGCAGTTCTTTTGATTCTAAATTTTCTATTCATCAAAGAATGCTGACAAAATGTATCATGGTTTCCACCAAAATATTAAGAAGAAAAACTGTGTGAGCGTCAAATCAGCATATTAGAATGATTTTTGAAGGATCATGCGACACTGACGACTGGAGTAATGATGCTGAAAATTCAGCTTTGTCATCACAGGGATAAATTATTTTT
>NW_015722049.1:0-287 GCF_001515625.1 Sinocyclocheilus rhinocerous
CCAGTGTATTAAGCGGTTTATCATCTCATAGCCTGCTATTCAGAGAAACAAGAGGAGCACTTTGCAATAGGGTCGGCTTTCCTTTTGACACCCACGGGTACTTACATATTCCGCGATGCCATGAATAATAGAGAAAGAATAGGGCACTAATTCCCTCATCAAAGAGAACCTTGTCCACCGCTTTGCTCAACACCACCATTCTGGTCAAAAAGACAGGCAATAAAGCTTAGCATAACAAAAACGAATCATTCTTATTAGCTTAGTGGGGTAAATTAATGCAAAGCCTC
>NW_015722050.1:0-287 GCF_001515625.1 Sinocyclocheilus rhinocerous
ATAAAACTATAACATGTTAATAACTTACTTTAATTGCTCTGAATGAAAGTCAAACTATATTTAGATACAGTGTAGTTATTTAACTTTATTTATTGTAGCTACATTATATTTGCACAAACGGGCGTAGCACCAAATCACGTGCAGATTATGCTTACTTGATAAAATTGAAATATATATAACTTCTAAACACGTTGTCTCTGTAACGAGCCTATAATGAGGGACATTTCAAATCTATTCATAAATGTGAATATAGATAAATATTAATGAAGTCTGACGCAAGAAAACGT
>NW_015722051.1:0-287 GCF_001515625.1 Sinocyclocheilus rhinocerous
AGGTACTATGTTAGTTTAATTCAGTATTACTGTACTACTAAAATTCATCTAATATTGTTTTATATGGTACTTCCAAGAATACCACACTAACATGGTACATGTGCAAAGACAAAAAGGCACTTTTTGCAAGTGTAGCCATGGTACCACGTAAAATAAACCATGGTCATTCCATGGTACTTTGTTAGTATAATTCAGTACCACAGTATTAATGATCTGATCAGTGATATTTTAGTATCATTTAGATACTAGTTTTAATAATAGATTAAATTAGTTCTTATGGGCCAACT
>NW_015722052.1:0-287 GCF_001515625.1 Sinocyclocheilus rhinocerous
ATCAGTATACAATGAAACACAATGCTATGTAAATACCTGAGAATACTGAAGAAGATTTTAACCAAATAAAACATTTTCAGTATGAATGTGTTCACTAACATATGGTCCAATGCAAAATATGTCTAATTAAAATGCACAAACACTTGCAGTACAGAACTGTTAAGTCAGCAACATATTGACAGAATAATTTTCATTTAACTTCAGCCAAAAAATGTTCTTGTTTCCATGTTTCAAGATCTCACTCTGTTATACAATAAGAATGAAGTGCATAAGGCAAGAATATAACA
>NW_015722053.1:0-287 GCF_001515625.1 Sinocyclocheilus rhinocerous
CTCTTTGTACTGTCCAATGGTAAAAGGTGTGTCAGTCCCAGGGATATTTTTTATCCGAGAGCCATCTGGATAAAGCAAGACATATTCTCCATCTTCCATGTCTTGATTGAAATCTTTTAGTTTTTTCACAGCAGCTTCCAAAAGTTGCTCAGATGACCACTGGGGGTCAACAGGTAGAGGTAGGTTTTTTCCTCTCATGGGCTTCAAGCCATTCTTGGTCTTGCTCATAATCCCAACAGAAATCTAGATCATCAGGCAAAAATTATGGAATACAAATGTTAATACTG
>NW_015722054.1:0-287 GCF_001515625.1 Sinocyclocheilus rhinocerous
GGGATTTCCCCAGACATCGCACGCATTCACTGTGCCCGTCATCAGTGTGCAGTGGTGTACTGCACGAGCCACAGCCGTGGCACGACATTTGCAACAACATCGCAGGAAATTAGATCAGAAATTTGCTCTTTGTTACCTCAAGCAGGAAAGCGTCAATACAGGTGCTCTGCAGACGGCTCGTGAGCGAAGCTCTGACCGGGGCTGCCTTTGAGAGCGACACGGAAACAGAGCTGCTTGAAGCAGCGATCTGATCCGGTGCTGCAAGGCGGCGCGCTGATCAGTGCTGC
>NW_015722055.1:0-287 GCF_001515625.1 Sinocyclocheilus rhinocerous
ATTCAGACCCCTCTGGCAGCTAAACCGTGAACCATACATCACCCCCACTGCACGTCTGAACCCATTTCAGATGCTGCTTTTTTAAATGATTGAGGTTAGAACTGATCTGAGACCTGCACGGGGTTATGTGCTACCCCCAGCCATATGCATTGTTGGGGAAGCTACTTTGATATTGTTAAAGCTATAAGCTACTTTTAAAGGTCAAGTGTGTAATTTCCGTGCCACTAATGTTATCAAATGAATCAGGGCCACGACTTAGAGATGTAAATGAGTTTGTTTCTTCATGG
>NW_015722056.1:0-287 GCF_001515625.1 Sinocyclocheilus rhinocerous
AGGAAGAGGGGTCTGAAATCCTTAATCAGCGCAGCATCGCTCTGCCTCTGGTTGAGTCTCTGAGCCAGTCGGGAGATCCTACTCTCAGATCTGATGAGAGAAAGTCCGGTAAGATGTGGGACAGTGTTTAATTCAGGGCACTGGAAGAGGGAAAGGGTCAAAACAGACACCCCTGCTCTGGAGTCGCCCGGAGTACCAGGTGTTCACCGGAGCTCTCCTCTTCACGCGCATCTCGCCACGGTGTTGGCTGGCTAATGTGCAGTGAGAGGAGAGGAGATGGAGGGGGG
>NW_015722057.1:0-287 GCF_001515625.1 Sinocyclocheilus rhinocerous
ATTTATGCAATTTTTGTGATATTTGAATTTATTTAACTTTAAAGTACCATATTTTTTTATGTAAAATATGCTTATTTTTATGTTATATTTAACCTAAAATTTTGGTGACGTTGGTGAAATATGATGGTATAAAAATATAAAAATGTCAAAAATATCAATAGCCACTATATGACTGTAGTACTGTACTGTAGTGCTGTAGTGGCTGCATAAAGGCTGAAATTTATAAACCATTGTTGTAGATTTTAGATTTTATCACAAGTTAAAATTGCAGACGTAAAGGGGTCCTA
>NW_015722058.1:0-287 GCF_001515625.1 Sinocyclocheilus rhinocerous
GGTTTTAAATGTATTATCAATGTAAAAAAAAAGAACTAAAATTAGCAAAAAATAAGTTAAAATAATGAACTACCAAATAACATGCATTTTGAGTCATTAACTTTAAATATGCACTAAGTACCAGGGCTACAAATTTATCATAAATTAAGCTATCAATCACCAAGCTAAAACATTTCTGAGGTGTCTTTTCTTAATTTTCCTAATAACTAGGCCCTGACATAATATTGACTTCCAAGGGAGAAAAAAGTATTATTATTAGTTCAGCATGTTGCTGTGGATGTGTTAGA
>NW_015722059.1:0-287 GCF_001515625.1 Sinocyclocheilus rhinocerous
TCACAATTAATTATTAAGAAATGACAAGTAACACATTATTTTTTTCGTGTTTGATGATATCATGTGATACTATTGTTTAAAAAGCAAGTATATTCAACAACATTTTTTAGTGCAGTGCAGCTTACATGCAATGCTTATTGTTTTACATTTTGGCAAATATAGTGATGTACTAATACTGTTAGATGTACTAATACAGATTTTCTAGTGATCACTGATGTCAGTTTCATTGTCACCACGAGAGAGTGCTAATACATAATAGTACATATGTACATAGCCCTGATAAATTG
>NW_015722060.1:0-287 GCF_001515625.1 Sinocyclocheilus rhinocerous
TCCTAATATAAAATATTCTATAGAAGAGTATTTTACTGAGCAGGCTGAATGGAAATCAATAGCAATAACGCAGCCAGCAAGCAAACACAGTGAGCAAACGGTTTGTTGCCAAAGTGAGCAGATGAAGCTTATAGGTGTGTGTAAGTGTGTGTAGGATACACAGAATTTCTGTTGGAGTGTGAGACGTGATGCTGGTGAAGTGTGTGTGGGTAGAGGATGTGCTTTTAATTGCACTGTAATCTTGCTCTGGTGCATTCCAGCATCAACCCTGCTGTGTTACCCGATAA
>NW_015722061.1:0-287 GCF_001515625.1 Sinocyclocheilus rhinocerous
ACTGATTGGATTTTTTTTTTTTTTTTTCGTTTTCAAGTCCTTAAGTGTTTTTTGCCTGTGCAATAGAAATTTTGTTTGGCTACCAACATTCTTCAAAATATCTTCTTTTGTGTTTTTCAGATGAAAGAAAGGTTTGGAATGACATGAAATGTGAGTAGATGACAGAATTCTTATTTTTAATGTGATTTCCACTTTTACAAATAAAATCAGTTTTATTAGGCAAAACCCTGGCAAAGAACTACACTAGTGGTCGACCGATTTTGGTTTTTTGACAGCCGATGCCGATA
>NW_015722062.1:0-284 GCF_001515625.1 Sinocyclocheilus rhinocerous
TATATATATATATATATATATATATATATATTAGGGGTGTAATGGCACACAAACATGACGGTTCAGTACGTACCTCGGTTTTGACGTCACAGTTTCGGTGTGGTTTCGGTGCAGCTTGAGTAAAAAATACTAAACATAATTTAAATATTATGTTTGATTGTGGCCTAAAATATTATGGCCTAAATATCTACCTCAGCTTTTGCTCTAAACTATAGAGAGCCTTTTGCATTACTATAAGGTTACAATTAAAGGGGTCATATGATGCGATTTCAAGTTTTCCTTTC
>NW_015722063.1:0-287 GCF_001515625.1 Sinocyclocheilus rhinocerous
GTACCTTTTTTTCTGAGAGTGTTTCATCATCAGCAGGTCTAGACACTCAAATAACACACAATTCATGTATGCTTATAAACCCTCTTTGACACTTGTCCCATACATTAGATGTGCATTATGTACACAATATGTACTATTATAGTTTTTATTAATATTGTGAATTTTATTGTATATTTTGTGTTTTCATTTTCATTTTAAAGTTTTAATAATGCTTATTTTTATTTTACATTTTTGTATAATTTCTTTATATAATTTTAATAATTGTTTTTATTTCAGTTTTAGTTTTA
>NW_015722064.1:0-287 GCF_001515625.1 Sinocyclocheilus rhinocerous
ATGCATAAAACAATCAGACTGTTTTGAAATGAATTAAAAAGTGTTAAAATGAGAATATGGCATTATTATGCGCGCGTTTAATGTGAACTGCAATGCTTCAAACTCCTCATGATTCCCATTAATAAACTGCAACAGATGATTTCTGTGAATTCCACTTATAATTTGTATAAAGAAAAATGTATCACCCGTAGATTTTGATGATATTAAGAGAGTTTCAGCAGAAAAACTTAGATTTGTATGATACTGGGGCCTACAATAGCATCGTACTGATGGGTTTGGTTGCTTTG
>NW_015722065.1:0-287 GCF_001515625.1 Sinocyclocheilus rhinocerous
ATGCATCTGTATATGGGGCTGGACATATATGTTGTTTGTCAAGATATAAGGTATTAGTTCACTTCCAGAATAAAATTCTGGAAAGAATCCTAGAATGTTTTCCTCAAAACCTTAGTTTTTTTCGACGTGAACATCTTGTGAAATGGGGGGGTGTAAATGATCAGGACATTTTTATTCTGGATGTGAACTAATCCTTTAATGTTTGTAATGGATTGTAATGCATACTTAAAATATAGGGTATCAAAGGCTGTGCTATATTCTGAATATAATCACAGATTAAGGCCATT
>NW_015722066.1:0-287 GCF_001515625.1 Sinocyclocheilus rhinocerous
ATATATATTTATATAAACTTTTCTTATTTTATTCCAACATTTTTTTTTCATTTAACTTGATGTACTAAAATAACTAAAACTGAAATAATAATTAATTAAAAAAACTATACAGACATTTAAAAACAAAAGATACAATACAACAAAATTACTAAAACTTTAACTAAAATTAAAATATCAACAATTCTAAATATTACTAAATATATTAAAATATTATTACAATTCAAAATCATAATAAAAATTGGAAATAAATTAAGCGTTAGCATTAGTTCTGGCAGGTCACGTGAGTC
>NW_015722067.1:0-287 GCF_001515625.1 Sinocyclocheilus rhinocerous
ATGCATTTTCAAATCCACATTGACTTAAACTACATTCATCACGGGGTATTTAATGAAAATGTAATTTAAATGTCTTAAGTGTAAGTGTCAATGCATTTAAGAAAACTAAAAGACATTTAAATCACCATTTTGCTACTCTTTTGCTATAGCCTAACATTGGTTCAGAATGCATTTTCGAAATTCGCACTGCATTATGCTACAATTATCACACGGTATTATGATGGAAATGCAATCCCAAGTGTCCTGTAAGTCTAAATGCATTTAGGAAAAACAGCATTTAAATGATA
>NW_015722068.1:0-287 GCF_001515625.1 Sinocyclocheilus rhinocerous
TAAAAGATGACTGGCAGTCTTCCTCTGCTTTCCTTTATAACGTTTCTGGGATTTCAACCCTGCAGTGATTGTATTTAATTGGAACGATTGTGCTGAAATTAACTGATTGTGTTTCAAAGGCCGTTTTGTTGCAGAACGGGATGTTGATGCTGCTCTTCAAAAGTTTTTGTGACCGTTTCTGACTGTTGGAAATGTTTTCTTGTTTTTTTCTTTTAAGAGTCCCAAGATGGGAATTACAAATTGGATGTGAGCAGCAAGCCAAGGAAGGAGCGGACGGCGTTCACCAA
>NW_015722069.1:0-287 GCF_001515625.1 Sinocyclocheilus rhinocerous
ACTGAATGAACAAATATTAAAATAAAACACTATATACATCAATTAACCATATTTTAAAGCAACTGGATTAAAGTTCATCAGTCATGAGCAGTGAGTGATTTTTCTGTTTTGTTGTTTTATTAACATTAGAATAATAGTTCACCCAAAAATGAAAAGTCTGTCATCTGTCTATTAATTCTGTCATAGTGTTTTATTTTTATACCATCATTTACCCACTCTCAAGTTGTTTTAAACCTGAATTTGTTTTTTTCTTCTGTTGAACATACTGTTGAACATTCTGAATAACT
>NW_015722070.1:0-287 GCF_001515625.1 Sinocyclocheilus rhinocerous
GCAGTGGTGCTTCTGTGCTTGTTTGTTAGTATTTTCTTTGGAGAAATAGAGCAAAAACAGACAATTGTCATAAATATGTGTCTAGAACGTAATTCCAAATATTAAAATATTGTTTATTGAGCTGTTGTATAAAATCAATATCACTTTTGCAATCGTATTGATATTCAGGGAAAGCAGCAGTCTTGCTTGTGTCATACTGTTTAACTTATAAATATGAGACAAAAACTCATACAGGGACATTTTGCCTGAATTCCGGGCTCATTCTGACTGCTTTCTAATAGTCTACA
>NW_015722071.1:0-287 GCF_001515625.1 Sinocyclocheilus rhinocerous
ATATATTTTAAAATGTAATTTATTCCTGTGATGGCAAAGGTGAATACTCCAGTCTTCAGTGTCGTACGATCCTTCAGAAATCATTCTAATATGTGGATGTGGAGCTCAAGAAACATTTCTTATTATCATCAATGTTGATAACAGCTGTGTGAAACTGTGATACATTTTTTTTCAATATTCTTTGATGAATTTACAGTCCAAAAGAACAGCATTTATTTGAAATAGAAATCTTGTGTAACACAAAAAAATGTCTTTACTGTTACTTACTTTCCTGTGTTTGACAAGCA
>NW_015722072.1:0-286 GCF_001515625.1 Sinocyclocheilus rhinocerous
AGTTCAATCAGGCCACTTTAAAACAGGGAAGTTTCAGAGCGAGTGTTGATGTCATCAGTAAACTAGAGTGCAAACGCAACAGAAGCACTGAACGAAACAGACCTGAACTCACACACACACACACACACACACACAGCCGATCAATCAATTCTGCAATCTAATTTTATCCTTTGCTCTTTTACCTTTTTTGCTGCATGGAAGCAATTCAGAAAGAGAGGATGCACAGAAAGAAGGAAACAAAGAAAAAGAGAAAGAGATAAGGGAAAAAAGATCAATAAACAACTTC
>NW_015722073.1:0-286 GCF_001515625.1 Sinocyclocheilus rhinocerous
AAAGGAAAAATTGAAATCGCATCATATGACCCCTTTAATGTACATAATGACTTCACCCAAGTTGAAAGGTGCATTTTTCAGTATGTTTGTCTTTTTGTGGTTTGAATAAAGTCATTTAGAGAAAAACAATTTTGCATAGATTTTTCTTTCTGTACAGTATGGTGATAAGATTCACTCTTTTGGACTACCACCTAATATTTGAGAACAAGAGTACAGAATGACGTGTCAATGCTGAATCGCGGGTAGATGTCTTGGCAAAGAATTATCATAGAGTCAGGCATGAAAA
>NW_015722074.1:0-287 GCF_001515625.1 Sinocyclocheilus rhinocerous
ATCTAAGCTTGGAGATTTTACAGTAACAACATATGCTTTCTTGGACCCAGGGAGCACTGCCACTTTTTGTACCGAAGGATTTATGCAGAAGCTGAAGATGACTGGGACAAAGAAGTGCATATTGCTTCGAACAATGGGGCACGAAAATGTAGTAAACACGTCTGTGCTCACTGGACTGGAGATTTCAGGATTATCTGAGGATAAATTCATGGATTTGCCAGAAGTCTTTACTCAGAAGACAATACCTGTAAGTAAATATAATGTACCAAATCTTGAAGATCTAAGGA
>NW_015722075.1:0-287 GCF_001515625.1 Sinocyclocheilus rhinocerous
AGAGATACGATGACACAGGCCGAACCACTAGGAGTACAGAGGTTGAAAACTGTAGGATTGGGTATTGCAGAACATCACAAGGGCAAAGAGCTTTCTCTGTAAAGGGATCCCAACTTTGGAATATGTTGCCAAATTAATTTAAAGTGATACATGATATAAAGTCTTTTACATTGAAGGTTAAGCGTTGGCTCAAAATAAACCAGACTTGTACGCATATTTAAATTTTTATATGGTTCCGTACCAGTTATTTATTAGGATTGGAAGAGTCTATAAAACTAGGTGCATGT
>NW_015722076.1:0-287 GCF_001515625.1 Sinocyclocheilus rhinocerous
AGAAAGTCCATCAATATTAATTGACTTTTTCTGCAGGTGCATCTGGAGTCCCTGGACTTCCTGGTAGAAAAGGGGAAAAAGGAATGGATGGTACACCAGGAGCACCTGGTTGCCCAGGTGGGGGACCAGAGCTGTGTGACAAAGGACAAGCTGGTCCACCTGGTAAACCAGGACCACCAGGCTTCACTGGACAGAGAGGTGAGTAGAGACCACTGTATGAACAGAAGCTTGTTGAGATTGTTCTCATAATAATAGGCGTGTTTCCATTACAGATTTGCGCAAAACTT
>NW_015722077.1:0-287 GCF_001515625.1 Sinocyclocheilus rhinocerous
AGCACCAGAAACCCCTGAAACACAGAATTCATCAGGATGAAAATGATGTTTTATCAGTTACACTGGACCATAACATGATAATGCTTTTTACTTAAAAACAGTGACTTATTACAGGGAATATTATAAGCTCATCTTCTCAGAATATATGAATTGCTATTAATGATCTGAGTGTGAATGACTTCAGCTTTGATGGAGGATGTTACAGAAATAAACAAATAGAGACAGAAGTGAAACCAGAGCAAAGAAATCAGCCAAGAACAACATGCTGTGCTATAAAACAATGAACA
>NW_015722078.1:0-287 GCF_001515625.1 Sinocyclocheilus rhinocerous
AGCTTGGTGGGCTCCAGCCAAACCTGTAGAAACAAAACCACCAAGCGTAAAAAGACTGGCATTTCAGCTTTTAACCACCATATAAAGTCTAAGCAATAGATAATACAAATAATCCCTCACTCTTTCAAACTACATCCGTTTCTGGTCTTTCAAGAAAGCATTAAAACTGAAGAACATCTCGGTCGCAGAGGCCACAGATGAGATCTTGAGATGCTGACCACACCAAAAACATATTTCAGGATTTTTTCTCTGTGCTTGCCTGTTTTGGGGTCTTGCATAGATGTGGA
>NW_015722079.1:0-287 GCF_001515625.1 Sinocyclocheilus rhinocerous
AGTCACACATGCTGGTGGAGGGCTGATGATTTTGGACTGGTTTTGAAGCCACAGGATCTGAGCACCTCACAGTCATTGAGTCGACCATGAACTCCTCTGTATTCCAAAGTATTCTAGAGTCAAATGTAAGGACATCCGTCCAATAGCTAAAGCTTGGCCAAAACTGGGTGATGCAGCAGGACAATGATCCCAAGCACGCTAGCAAATCTACAACAGAACGGCTGAAAAGAAAAGCATCAAGGGGTTGCAACAGTCCAGTCAAAGTCCAGACCTCATCCTGACTGAAA
>NW_015722080.1:0-287 GCF_001515625.1 Sinocyclocheilus rhinocerous
AGCTTGGTGGGCTCCAGCCAAACCTGTAGAAACAAAACCACCAAGAGTAAAAAGACTGGCATTTCAGCTTTTAACCACCATATAAAGTCTAAGCAATAGATAATACAAATAATCCCTCACTCTTTCAAACTACATCTGTTTCTGGTCTTTCAAGAAAGCATTAAAACTGAAGAACATCTCGGTCGCAGAGGCCACAGATGAGATCTTGAGATGCTGACTACACCAAAAACATATTTCAGGAATTTTTCTCTGTGCTTGCCTGTTTTGGGGTCTTGCATAGATGTGGA
>NW_015722081.1:0-287 GCF_001515625.1 Sinocyclocheilus rhinocerous
TTTATTTCAGTTAATGTTTATTTAATTTCAAGCAATGATTTTTTTTATGTTTGTAATTTTTATTAATTATTCATTTTAGTCATTTTAGCACTTCAAGTTAAACTAAAAACAAAACAAAAAAAGAAAAGAAATGTTGCCTTGGAAATTTTTTTAAATAAAAAAAAAACTAAAATTACTGAAATGAACATATAGATATAAAGTACAAATAAATATAATTATAAACATAATAATATTGTTTTATTTCAGTTAACATTCCTTTTCATGGTTTTAGTTTTAGTTCATGATGA
>NW_015722082.1:0-287 GCF_001515625.1 Sinocyclocheilus rhinocerous
ATAGAACTGGGCATCAGTTTTCTGTCGGTGCCTCATCATGTCTGGCGTCAACAAGGTTTTACACTTTAAGTCAAGTAACAACCTAATGGAATTAGCTCAAGGCCTCAGAATTACGTCAGTGACATTCGGAAACATGCCAGTTTAACTTGGACTGGAAACCTTAAATGGTCATGAAACCCCCTGTTTCAGCACCGGTTAGTTTTTCCACCACAGTTTTGAAAAATGCTACAAAAGTGGGCGTGGTGCACTGCGGAGTGGAGGGGGAAGAGGGGAGTTAAAAACACAAA
>NW_015722083.1:0-287 GCF_001515625.1 Sinocyclocheilus rhinocerous
AACATTATTAAAAGTCTCATACCTGCTGCAGATGACTTTTTGATTGTCCTTCTTCCACTTTCTTTTTACAGAAACGGTTTGTTCTTTCCTGAGTAAATGAATATGAAATGTTGTCAAATTGATAATATGAGATCACCAGTGTAAATGATTTTACCATCATATTGTAAATCATAATGAATGAGAAGCAAAAAGAGCGATATGGAATTTTTAAAGCAGCTAATGTCTTCCTAAAACATTTTTTGTAGAGAAATTCCACACACACACACTTTTTCATGAGCACCCATAAA
>NW_015722084.1:0-287 GCF_001515625.1 Sinocyclocheilus rhinocerous
CATCAACAACCGCACAGGACGAATCACGTTAGCACCAGGGGTCACACTGAACGTCGGCCGTTCCTACGCACTGACCGTGAGAGCGTCAGACAACGCTCCTGACACAGAGAGGAGGTCAGATGTGACTTCATTACATCAGTTACATCTCTCAGTGTTTGCTTGTGTCTTTGGTCTTTTATTTTCTTTGTCACTATGCGTATAGGAGCTCCATAACTACAGTCTACATAGAGGTTCTGCCACCTAACAATCAGAGTCCACCACGATTCCCCCTACAGACCTACAACCTG
>NW_015722085.1:0-287 GCF_001515625.1 Sinocyclocheilus rhinocerous
ATAAATGTCTTTACTGTCACTTTTGATCAATTTAATGCTTCCTTTGCTGAATTAATGTATTAATTTATTTCAAAAAAGTGTATATTGACTGTAGTACCTTTACTGTAATGGTAGTCATAACTACTTTTTTAGAATAAAAATGAACAGAGGTATAATTCTTTTAAAAAATCTTTTAAATAATTTAATCTTTGTATAGTACATTTATTAAAATAAACATTTATTGGTATTGTGCTTATGCTCTTAGACTTCTCCAAACATACATGCCAGTTTAATATATCTATATTAGG
>NW_015722086.1:0-287 GCF_001515625.1 Sinocyclocheilus rhinocerous
AGGTCAAAGTGTTTGAGATGCACTCAGCCTCACTTCCTGTTTGACGTTGGTACCATCAACTTATTTGTGACTTTACAGTAGCCCCAAAAATAATTTAGACACTTAGGGTGTTTTCACAAAGTATATTTTAAATGAACCAAACTCAGTGCAGTTAAAGTGAACCAGACAAGAAAATTGCTGTAGGTGACCTCAGTGCTTTCAGTGTTCACAATGCAAACAGGCTGATACAACATATTCATATTTGCAGTATATCAAAACAAGTGGCCTTTATTTTAATGAAATATAGC
>NW_015722087.1:0-287 GCF_001515625.1 Sinocyclocheilus rhinocerous
TTTGAGTGGGTGGACAGACCTGTGGCCTACAGGCGCGCGACTCACCCAAGTTCCATTTAAGCCCAGAAGTGGTGGTTAGACAAGGGCTGCCCACAGGAACCAGACTACACCATTTTCCTTCCAAGCCAGTGTTCACGTTCAGATGGTGCTGTCTGCCCTGTAAGTGTGAGCAAAAGAGCAGGAGATGGTCATAGAATGGAATGAGACTCTATTTGAAAAAATCTAGTAGAGGTGGGAAAATAATGAACACAAATTAAGATATTTTTGATGAAATCCGAGAGCTTTCT
>NW_015722088.1:0-287 GCF_001515625.1 Sinocyclocheilus rhinocerous
TCTATCTGCACTGATGTTTATCTGCATGTCTTTTTTACATATTCAGAGCACAACAGATGCCCAAACAAGTCAGAGCAGAGCAACTTGGGAAGCATCCCGGCAATGTTGCCCCTCTTTCATCCAGAATTCCACACTGTCATAGTCTGGATATTTCAATTCCCGTTCCGATGCCACATGGAAGATACATTAGCCGGCTGACTTCTGACCCCTTGTGTGTTTCTTTGGCTCTCTCTCTCTCTCTGTGTGTGTGTGTGTGTGTGAGGCACGAAAATAAACATTTGTATGCA
>NW_015722089.1:0-287 GCF_001515625.1 Sinocyclocheilus rhinocerous
CAAAACTCCACAATATTTGGAACATATAGTAACTCAGCCAAGTTGGTTATTTGCTTGTCAACCAGCCATTTTGTTCCAAAAACAGGCTGACCATCTTTAGATGGTTTGTTCTTGGTCAAAGATGATTTGCCTGCGTGAACTAACTAATGAACAGTTTGGACCTGTTAGAAACCAGTTACTATTGTTCCAAAATGTAGATGCTACAGGCAAAACCATGGTTGATTTTGTGATTTTGGGCTTTATTTGCTTCCATAACATGTCTTCTTTCAGACTAGTGGAAAGAAAAC
>NW_015722090.1:0-287 GCF_001515625.1 Sinocyclocheilus rhinocerous
CATTACACTGGTGGTGCTACTTAAATCTAAAATCACTACATTTAATGGTGCCCTGTGTGAGGCTATCTAACATCTGACATCAGTACACCTATCAATGTGTGCCCTCTGGCATATAAAAATAGAGGAATATTCGTTACCTGGGATGTATCACTTACTGCTGCATCATTAATGGGCTATCATCACTTTAACCGGATGCAGACACCAGAGACGATATACTGACTTGCCTAAGAGTGCACTCATATCTCCAGCTGTATGAACAGTTAGGTAATTTCTTGCCTTAGTCTTCA
>NW_015722091.1:0-287 GCF_001515625.1 Sinocyclocheilus rhinocerous
TATGGTGATCCTGAAGCATCTCCAGCAGCCATGTGTGGTGGAGCAAATGAAGGTGAGTGTTAGTCTCTTTGTACACTGTATTATACAATTTGCCTGTTACTTTTGTCACTATTAACCTTATTAATCATTGTCATAAACTTGTGTTATGCAGGTGGACGAATGGCTGAAAAGGCACAGAGATGGGCCCAGCCATTGTGTTGTGGAAATAAAAGAAAACAACCACATCCCAGCAAGTGGCCACATTTGCTCTCTGTCTGGAGGAGGAAACCGTAAGTTCATCAAATTAA
>NW_015722092.1:0-287 GCF_001515625.1 Sinocyclocheilus rhinocerous
TTTTTTTTAATTGACTCTTGTACTATTTTACTCAGTTCAGAGCTACATGAAATTGACTCTGCTACTTTTTAACTCTGTTCAGAGGAACTTCAAATTTACTCTACCACAATTTACTTCCCCTCCAGAGTTGTTTATCATCAATTATGAGTGAACTACAAAGAATAACTAACTCTATTCAGAGTTATTCCTCTGAATTACACCATTCATATTTTACCCTCAAAAAGCCCAAAAATTAAGAACTCGCTTTTCAGTATTAAAATAAAACCAACAACAAACTATATACTCAT
>NW_015722093.1:0-287 GCF_001515625.1 Sinocyclocheilus rhinocerous
ATAACGCTGATGAAAATCCTATTGATTCCCGTCGATTCTGCTTACCATAAATTGCACTCTGCCTCCGCGCTCCAGGCTGTTAGAGAGGAAAATTTTGTTGCATCGCCTAGAAATAGCTTTACTGACGGTCAACAATGACAAGTGGCAATATTGAATGCAAACAGATGCGGTTTTACAGCTCAACAAAAGGTTTGACCTTCAGGGCGTTACTGAACAATTCTGCTGGTCACATTAGATCTTCCTGTTCAATGTCGAATCAACTTTTTTTTTTAAATTTCGGAGAATGG
>NW_015722094.1:0-287 GCF_001515625.1 Sinocyclocheilus rhinocerous
CAATAATTATTGTTTTGTTTAATGTTTTTATTTAGTTGTAATAATAATCAGAATTGGTTATATTGATATATAAAAACAACATTTTTGGCCAAATTGTGCAGCCCTAAAAATAGGCACAACAAACTCTGTGTTCTTGATAATTTTTGGTAAATAAAGAAAAAGTTAGTCTGAAAACCTTTCTTGTTAAAGTTCAGATTTTGGAATTCACTTAATATTGCCTCTGAAAATAGTCTCTCATAACATCATGAAGTCTTGTTACACATTGATGCTATTTTTAATTTATTTGA
>NW_015722095.1:0-287 GCF_001515625.1 Sinocyclocheilus rhinocerous
CCTCTGCCAGAAAGTTGTCAATGGGAAGAAGGTTTACCTTCCCAAAGCACACAGCAAAACTGGGCACACAGTGGTTGAAGGAGGAAAAGGTGAATGTCCTTGCACGGCCTAGTCAGAGCCCAAACTTAAACCCCATTGAAAATCTGTGGAATCTGCAGTCCACATACGGTCACCTTCAAATTTGATGGTGAACAACTGAACTTGAGTAGTTCTGCAAAGAAGAGTGGGCAAATATTGCAAAATCTAGATGTGTAAAGTTAGTAGAGACAGAGACATATCCCAACAGA
>NW_015722096.1:0-287 GCF_001515625.1 Sinocyclocheilus rhinocerous
TTTCAGCACTGAATGAAACATTTATTGTTAAAACGTCTCTTAACTCCATCCCCTTTTATGATTTTTTCTTCTGAGCAACAATGCATTCTGGGATTGTATTAACCATGCATGCAAAATACATTACTGTTCAAAAGTTTGGGTCGGTACGTTTTTCCCTTTCTTTTTTGAAAGAAATTAATACCTTAATTCAGCAGAGATGCTTAACAAATATTTAGCATATATTTAAATTATATTTTGGCCAGATTTTTTGTTCCCTGCCATATGGAAAGTACTGTTTTGTGCATGTA
>NW_015722097.1:0-287 GCF_001515625.1 Sinocyclocheilus rhinocerous
TACATTCTTAATTTATTCATATTTAATTTATTGGTCTCTGCATACTCACTCAGCAAAACTAATCAACAGCATGTAACAGGCCTCTTAAAGATACAGCGCTTTGGTAGGCGGCGGAACACGAGTGGCCCTCGTCTTTGAGAAGGCGCTCTGAACGCCGAGGACAGTGCCGAGACGCACGCATGAACTCCCTCAAGGAGACTGTTTGATTCCCACAGACAACCTTTTGATAATTGAAAGCGAGAGAGCGAGAGGAAAAAGGAGTGAGAAATGTGGCCAGCCTTGAATCA
>NW_015722098.1:0-287 GCF_001515625.1 Sinocyclocheilus rhinocerous
CAACTGAAGCAGCCTGGCTGATGAGGGCATGTGCACAAATGAGGATCACAGATATATGATGCATATCCACAGCAAGGTTATATAAGCTCAAGCAGATACACTAAACTTCACAGGGCTGCTGATGTTGAGGCTCATTTTATGCTTCTGAGGTGACCCAGTTTAACGGAGAGCATATGAACTGTTGCACTTATTTTTATTTAATTTAAGTGTGGCAGTTCTGGCTGTCATTAAAGAAACATATTTGTGACCCTGGACGACAAAACCAGTCTTAAGTCGCTGGGGTATAT
>NW_015722099.1:0-287 GCF_001515625.1 Sinocyclocheilus rhinocerous
TTATGTTGCTTCAGTCCTGGCGTCCATTGTAGTGGACATGAAAAAAATCAAATAAAAAATGAGTTGGCACAAATCTTGTTTTTTAGATTAATTTCTATATTGGAGAAGAGCAAATATCAAGTGGATAAATTATTTTTTTTTTTTGTTCAGTGGAAAAAATTCAGGTCTGAAGGGGTTAATAAATATTTTATCAGGATCGTTTATGCTGGGATGTTGTGGCTAGGCAGTTTTGGGGAAAGTTATACTTTTAAAAGTAATGCATTACAATATTGCGTTACTCCCTAAAA
>NW_015722100.1:0-286 GCF_001515625.1 Sinocyclocheilus rhinocerous
TTCTTAATTTGCGCCCGCGAGCATATGCGTGTGAAGTGCAGATGCGGGTCTGACTCTGGGCTATATTTACACTGTTGCCAACCACAGCTTCATGCTTTTTTTTTGCTCTAATTTATTTTTGGTTTTGTGAGTGAGTGAAGTGTGGCCAAGTATGGTGACCCATACCTGGAATTTGTGCTCTGCATTTAACCATCCAAGTGCGCGCACACACACACACACACACACACACAGTAGTGAATGCACACACACACACACACTGTGAACACACACCCGCAGCCAATGTTGC
>NW_015722101.1:0-287 GCF_001515625.1 Sinocyclocheilus rhinocerous
ACCAAGTGCACCAAGTGTATTTTGATTATTTTTGTGTGTATTTAAGTCTAATGGATCAGAGAGTGGCTTTCTTTTTTCACATCAGTACACATCTAGTACAGATCTATTATGTATGTTTTGTTATGAAAGGAATTATTTTTATAAAAGGGATTAGCAGACTTTTAGAAATGAGCTCTGGTCAAGATCGTGGACTTTATTAATTAATTATAACAAATATTTAGCATCTAATACCACAAAACATAACAGAATTCATCAGATCCATTTCAGCTCAACTTACTACAAAGTGA
>NW_015722102.1:0-287 GCF_001515625.1 Sinocyclocheilus rhinocerous
GCATATGGATCCGCACGTCTCACGTCTCGTCAGCCCCGTTACAGTTTGGGAGTCTCCGCACATGGCTGATAGACCTCAATACCATGAAGAGCAGCATTCGAATAAACAGGAGTCCATCAACTGACGGGCCAATCTGGTGCTGATTGAAAGAGGGTTAGATAATAATCCCCCATATTATCTGTCATTAAGTCCGTTCTGATCTCACTCCCGCATTGTCACAGCACAAGTAAGGCCATCATCGAGTAATGCGATGGCGCCGCAGACGGCAGCCTCAGTGTTTGGCTCTC
>NW_015722103.1:0-287 GCF_001515625.1 Sinocyclocheilus rhinocerous
CTTAACTAGACACAGAGGTGTGTTAAGAAAGAGCACAGGTTGTGTTATTTTCAACACATCCTTCTTGAGAGTGAATTACTTGGCAAGTTGGCATAAATGTGGGCTATTTGGGGTTGCTAATTGCATTTTTATTTTGAAACATGCCGTGCTCGCGTTTAATTAAATAAATCATAACATAAAGTCATGTACACAGAGTAGCTCTCATATAGGCTTCTTTACTAGCGCATTGTGCATTCCACACACAACTATACAAACTGTGTGGGGGAAACCTAAACTGAACCATTCAC
>NW_015722104.1:0-287 GCF_001515625.1 Sinocyclocheilus rhinocerous
TTTGCGCTCGCTACCAGACGTGTTCATAAAGCACTCGGCATTCAGGTGAAAATGTTAAGTGAACATTCCTGGCCTGTATTGGTCACGTGTGTAAGTCTGCATCTCATGTCCTAATCAGCGGGGGGAGAAATGTGTTTTTACAGCCTGCAGAAGGTGTGTGTGTGTGTGTGTGTGTGTATGAATTGTCGCTGGCCCACTGCGGTGTAACCGTTCAGTATTGGTTGGAATCAAAAACCATTTATACATGGGAGACAGGAGCAATGTACTGAGAAATGGAGGGATGGAGA
>NW_015722105.1:0-287 GCF_001515625.1 Sinocyclocheilus rhinocerous
CATTGTTTTTAGATGTACAGAACTTAATAAAAAATACATTAACACTAAAATTGTAGAATTTAAAATAGTTCTAAATTTATGTATTATATTAAATATTATATATTGAATATATTGTCATGTACGTAAATTAGAGCATTCTAGGTGTTTTTGGTTTATAAAATGAATGTTATTATGTATTGAACATAATGAAATGTTTTACACTAGGTGGTATCACAAACATCAGTTCTTTAGATCATCTAATGTTTCTGGAAATAGTTTGTTTATGGTTAATTCAAAATCAAGTGTAA
>NW_015722106.1:0-287 GCF_001515625.1 Sinocyclocheilus rhinocerous
AATTAATGACAGAGTTTTCATTTTTGGGTGAACTATCCCTTTAAAATGGCAGACAACAAAACTGCAGCGCTTTTAATGAACATAACGATATCGTGTGTTGGTGTGGACAACAAAATAGCTATCGTTATAGTTATCATCCAAGTTTGAACGGGATTTTAGTTTAAAATCTAAATGTTTAATGATGTACTGCAGATGTAATTTCGAGAGTAAATCCTGCATTTATATGTAGATGTCACTTCCGGAATTGTGAAAATACTGTGTGTAAATGTACAGGTAAAAACAAGAAA
>NW_015722107.1:0-287 GCF_001515625.1 Sinocyclocheilus rhinocerous
CATATCCTGAGGTAGCTGTAGAACTGTGGTGAGCAGCTCCATAACAAATTCCACTGTGTTTTCTCCTTCGCAGCCCTCGGGAACTTGATATATTCGTAAATTATTCCGACGTAGTCTATTTTGCATGTCTTCGCATCTACCTGTAAGATCCGCCTCACGTTTCAGAAGGTATCGGAGCGCTCTTTCGTGCCTCATTTCAGTTTCCTCAGCAACACTTAACGTTATCCGTTCCTCCGTCTCCACGATTCTGCTCTCCAAACTGTTTATTTGGCATTTTAAGTCCTCAA
>NW_015722108.1:0-287 GCF_001515625.1 Sinocyclocheilus rhinocerous
CATGGAGAGACATGCATATGCGTAAGTATCGATTTTGATATTTCACATTACACTACATGATATTTTCACATTCGCACAGCGATATCAATGTCTAAGTGAATCTTTTATTTGTCAGAATTTATTAATGGGTTCAGCATTTTTAGTGAAGGCAGACATCAAACTATAAGCTTCATATGAACAGAAATGGAAAAAGCCCTTTACCCACACATTATTCACACAGACTCACAACTAACACCTCAGATGTACACTCACAAACTGACATCGACCACAAAAATCTAGCAGTGTAC
>NW_015722109.1:0-287 GCF_001515625.1 Sinocyclocheilus rhinocerous
CATAGGCTGATAAACAAAAATTCAAATCACACTGTGGTACTCTTACCCCATCCAACCTCTTCCTAATTTGCTGGAGTAGTGGTTCAATAGCAATAGAACATAACATACCTGACAATGGACATCCTTGTCTAATTCCCCTATTAACCTTGAATGGAGCACCTAAGCCACCATTAATCTTAACTACACTCTCAATATCACTATAAAGAATTTTTAGCATACTTAAAAAATGTTCATGGAAACCAAAGGCTTCCAAGGTATTCCATAAATATGAATGTTCCACTCTGTCG
>NW_015722110.1:0-287 GCF_001515625.1 Sinocyclocheilus rhinocerous
CATTAGCAAAACTAGCAATAACAAAAGGGGAGGGAAAGCACAAAATGCTGTCATGTAACACCCCCACCCTTAAAATCAAACATTTAATGTTTGTACAGTTTAAAAAAAAAAAAAAAAACTCTACCCACTTGTTAAAATCCTGGAAAGGGCATCGGCCACCACATTATCCATCCCTTTCCTGTGCCGAATCTCAAAATTGTAATTTTGAACGATCAAATCCCAATGCATGAGGCGTTGATTGTTGGTTGTACATTCGACACAAGAAGATGAGGGGATTGTGGTCTGTA
>NW_015722111.1:0-287 GCF_001515625.1 Sinocyclocheilus rhinocerous
AAATAATGTTCTTTTTAGCAACATCATATGACCCCTTTAATAGTCAACCAAGATTGTTCCCACCATGGAATAAAAAAAAAAATTTTTTTCAATTCTGACCATTTTCTATCAATCTAAATTCACATCTCACAGCTGATTTTTTTGTTTGTTTGTTTTTTTCATGACAGAACAAAAAATAAAAAAGTTAATTGCAACTTTTTATCTCAGTTTAGGATTTGTTATTGTAATTGTAAGTTTTAATCTAATTTTAGTTAAAGGGGTCATATGATGCTGCTAAAAAGAACATT
>NW_015722112.1:0-287 GCF_001515625.1 Sinocyclocheilus rhinocerous
CATGGGTATAAATCAAACCACTGATTTAATAACCAATCCTCTTAGCTTCCTCTACAGAAAACGGACATCCCCTGTCCCACGACATCTCCAACCTCATGGGCTTGGAAGCTTCTTAGATCCTCCATCCAGTCCAAGAGTGGAAAAACGAGAGGTCAAACAGGTATGACATGCTCATTACCTCTGATTTGTATAACAGGCATTTCATTGAATTTACAGAATATGTCCCAGACTTCTGACCACACAGTGGCAGTATAACACCAGGAAAGTGAGCTGATTTGTGCATTGCA
>NW_015722113.1:0-287 GCF_001515625.1 Sinocyclocheilus rhinocerous
CATGGGTCTCAGTCTTCCAGAGGGGCTGAGGGCTCATAGTACCCGAGGGTTAGCCATCTCATGGGTGGTGTTTAAGGGCGTTTCAATTCAAGACATTTGTGCGGCGGCTTTTGTCACATTTTATAGGTTGGATGTTACGGAGCCTTCATTGGCGCATTTCGTCCTAAGTGTGTAAAAAAAAAAACACGTACAGAGGTTGTACAGATGTCTCTGTTCTATTCTGGGAATAGTGGAGGGCTTGTGTTATTATTATCACACATCACTGAGTTGGTTGACATGCCTGCTTC
>NW_015722114.1:0-287 GCF_001515625.1 Sinocyclocheilus rhinocerous
CAGTCTCCATGGCAACTGCTCTACAGTTGCTAGAGCAACAACAGTTGGCTGCCATGGCAACAGTAGTCACCCATCGCCTCTCTTCGCGTTTCCGCTCATGTTTTCACGCGCGTGTCGTTCTGTTGTTCTCGCCCCCCCACCCGTCTGTCTCTCCCGCGCGAGCTGTGAGACGGAGAGAGAGAGAGAGAGAGGAGAGGAGGCTCGAGCGGCGGAGGGAGAGAGCGGGGAGGGTGGGGGGGATCCAGCGCTTCTGTCGCCCCTCAGTCCTGACATGGACTGCCTGTGTA
>NW_015722115.1:0-287 GCF_001515625.1 Sinocyclocheilus rhinocerous
TCAGGTTTTGCTATCCTTGAGTGATGGAGGAGAAACACACACACACACACACCAGTACTCCATACATATTAATACAGATCAAAATAGCACTATAAAGATCAGCTGTGTAATGAATAGTGTGATTAAACTGATTTGTCTTCATAAGACAGACAGTTTGGTTAAAAATACTAACAGTGCAATAAATAAATATTATTTATTTTTCTTGAATGAGGCTTTAAATGATTAATGATCATGTTTTTTTGTTCTTTGACATTTTAAATCTCAGTCCAATGATGCATCACACATTG
>NW_015722116.1:0-287 GCF_001515625.1 Sinocyclocheilus rhinocerous
CAGTTAAATTATTGAAAGAGGTAAAAATAAGTAATGAGATCTCATTCCAGAATGAGACTGAATTAGTACATGTGAAGAATAGATGTGCTGATTTATTTTCAAAAGCACAAAAAGAACAGTTTTGGATGAATTTCCATGAATTTAGCTGAGAAAACATTTTTACTACGAATCTCTTGTTTGGTGCTACCAAATGATTATATCCTGGCCAGATATTATGGAAAGACATTGAAGAATAAATCTGTGGCCATAAACCCACAGCTTTGTAGTAAAAACTCATTTAAAAGTTA
>NW_015722117.1:0-287 GCF_001515625.1 Sinocyclocheilus rhinocerous
TGAAAAGATGTATGTTATAGGTCAACAAGTCATTAAATAGCTTAATCATTAAATAGCTCATAGTGGTTTTGCCACTGACAGCAGGAAGCATCACAGTATCACACATTTCCTCTTAAAATAAATCCCTGTATCATGTAAAGAAGCAACACTAAAGATTATTTTTCATTATTTTCAACAGTATTTAAAGAGCACCAATTCTAAATCAGTCAATATCTTGAATACATTACAGGAAAATCCTGTGGAAGCCTTGCGGATTTTCTTAATGGGAGATATGAAATGACTGGAAA
>NW_015722118.1:0-287 GCF_001515625.1 Sinocyclocheilus rhinocerous
AATATCACACTCAGCAGTTACACACCCCTGCAATGTCTGATCACTTTCTTGAAATTCAAAACTTACTGACATTTTCGTTACAGTTTCTGTCTATAGTGTGTTTTCCTCTGTCCTTTGTACTTTTGCGTTGTGTTTGCACAGTGTCTAATGTTCTCTGTTGAGTTGATTCACAACTTTATCACCTTCTTCTTATTTAGGATAACCAGATGTGGCCTTGGAATCCTGGTTGTAACTGGGTCCCCGGCGATCTGCAGCCGCTGATTTTTGATCCGGGTCACGGCACCAAT
>NW_015722119.1:0-287 GCF_001515625.1 Sinocyclocheilus rhinocerous
CCATCTGTTATGTAAATGCACTGTGATCGTTTCCTTAAGCACTTGTCAAACATTTATACCGCTAAAGTCATGCTGAACACATCACAAACCTGCATCACAAAGGGTTGGCTTCATTGACACCATGAGCTTTATGTGTTTGCTATAAACTTCTGTTTCGGCTTCAGTGCATTTACAGAGATCAGGTTAGAAGGTTCATTTCTACTGTGCAGTGCATGTTCATGTCCCGATCCAATCTGTCTGATATTGGAATATGTACTAAGGCATCACAATAGAGAATTAAATGAAAA
>NW_015722120.1:0-287 GCF_001515625.1 Sinocyclocheilus rhinocerous
CCATGTAAACCTACCATTAGGTGTCCAAAATGCTTTGTGTAAAATGATTTATGAATTTATTTTAGTGTCAAAAACTTTTGTGAAATATATTCCCGCTTTTCCTCATATCTCACACACTTTTGGAACGGAATTTTGTCGATAAACTTGAATATGTCGCCATTGCTGCATAAGAAAAAAACGGATCACTTTTTCATCTGAAAGTGAAAGTTTATGCAAGTAAAAATTTTGTTTGAAAACTTCAGAGTATAAAATCAAAAAGGGGTAAATACAAAAACATGGTAATAGCC
>NW_015722121.1:0-287 GCF_001515625.1 Sinocyclocheilus rhinocerous
CACACACACACACACACACACGAGAGCCCTCCCTAAAATATAAACGTATGCATTAAATCTGTGATCTAATATGTATAAACAATCACACACCTCAGGAACATTTTACAGACAAATGGTGAAAACGTGAGGAGAACAAAACAAGGCATACAGTTAACTTACAGTGAATGTTTGAAGAAGAGCTGAAAAAAGACATTAATAGCTTTAATCAGCAAGGACACGTTAAATTGATCAAAAGTGAGAGTAAAAGATTTCTATTTCAAATAAATGCTGCTCTTTTGAACTTTCTG
>NW_015722122.1:0-287 GCF_001515625.1 Sinocyclocheilus rhinocerous
CCATTGTAACTTTAACTATATTTTATTTTGGACAAAGCCCTTTTTGTAATATCTCTCTTGTAAAAAAATATATATTTTTCTTAACTGACGTGGTCACCCTCCAAAATTAGGATGTTCTTGGTCATCTGAACGACAAATATAAAAATATTTTAAAAAATCAAAAATTTAAAAACATCCCAGTGAAAAGAGGGACTAAAATGCTACTCATATATGTGAAAACTATTACTTAGTTCTAATTAAACTAACGCTTGTGTCGGTAACAGGGTTGACAAAAATACCAAAACATG
>NW_015722123.1:0-287 GCF_001515625.1 Sinocyclocheilus rhinocerous
ACATGGAGGTGACATCGCCATATATAAAGCTTCTATTAATAAAACCCTGACAGCCAAATGCGCCCAGCGTTCCTCCAGGGTTTACTCGGGTTTTTTAAGATGCAAAGTCTGCCATTGTGGGACTCCAAAGGAAGGCGGAAATGTGTTCTAATGTGTGTGTCACTTGCATCAGAGAGATGTTTATTTGTACGTAACGGTTTGTGGAAAAACCTTCGCTCCATCATCCGCAGGACCACCGTTTTTGAGAGAGGCAGGGCGGTAAATCCGGAGGCGTTTGGCTGTTGATG
>NW_015722124.1:0-287 GCF_001515625.1 Sinocyclocheilus rhinocerous
CACAGTTAGGCAGCTCGCTCTCTCTGAATTAAACCCAATTAAACGACCCCTCGTGATTAAAACTGACTCAGAATCTCACATAACAAATAGATTTTTAGTGCTCAGTTGTGTAAAACTTGCCACCTTAATGCAGTCATTATATATGTATATATACACGTACGTATACATACACAAACACTAGCAGTCAAAAGTTTTTTTTTGTTTTTTTTAAAGGAAGTACAGTATCTTCTGCTCTAAGGCTATATTTATTTGATCAAAAATACAGTAATATTGTGAAATATTATTGC
>NW_015722125.1:0-287 GCF_001515625.1 Sinocyclocheilus rhinocerous
CAAAGTTGGGTTGAAACAACCCAGCATTTTTTAGAGTGTATTTTGCGCTTTTATGGAGTAGCTCATCCAATAACAGAAATGAGTGATTTACACCAATAATGTGATGCGGGTGCTGGGTAATCAACCCTGGTTGAGGAGTAAATGAAGACACTATGGAAAATATATCATGATAATATAAATGACTCTTTCAAAGGCCAGTGAAGGCAGACTGTCAGTTAGTGATAGCATGACACGTTTGGGCATGAGGTTGCGGGTTCGGGCACTCATTTCGATATTAGATAAAAAAA
>NW_015722126.1:0-287 GCF_001515625.1 Sinocyclocheilus rhinocerous
TCTGAATTTACCTGTGTGTGAAGGTCTGTTCTCACCTGTATAGCGGTCCACAACAGTTTCTTCTTCACAGACATAACATTTTCCTCTATCTTTTGCTCTCAGTCCGCCGAACGGGACTGTTGTTGTTGTTGTTTATTTCTTTACTGAATTTCTGAAGTCTCATTTAAAGTCAGTAATGCAGATGAAGGTGTCCCGTGTGTTTGAGTCAGGTCAGAGTCTCCTCCGCCGACTGCGCGAGCGCCTCCCTCACGACGGACGCGAGCACGCACGCCTGCGTACAGGCTTAA
>NW_015722127.1:0-287 GCF_001515625.1 Sinocyclocheilus rhinocerous
CCCTAAAAAAACCACAGACTGTTAATTGTTGTTGAAGCTCTGATTGAATCATTTAAACATGCCCAGTGAATTCATTGTTTTGGGCTCTTTTTCATTTTTCTAAACAAACAGCATTAGACTCTCTGCTGCCCCCACCAGCTCTGGAGCATGAGTTTTTTTTTTTGTTTTGTTTTTTATTATTATGCAAGGACGTTACTGAAATGTAGAATGTTAACAAACATAATTGGCCTGGTATAATATTGAAAATGTACGGTGGCCGAGAAGTGCAAAGCAAATCACAATTCTGA
>NW_015722128.1:0-287 GCF_001515625.1 Sinocyclocheilus rhinocerous
CCTACACCACTTCCTGGGTCAACATTTCATTCAGTAATATTAGGCTGTTTTGATGTATATGCTGTTTAATATTTGATGATGACTTTTTTAATGTATGTTTCTGCTTACATAAGCAATCACTTGTTTCTGCTTCTTCTTTTCATGTGGTTTGGTTAAGAGATTTAATACTCTTTCAGAAGATGCATAATAGCGCTTTCTACCAAATAACAGTGAAAACACAGATATGGAAGAAAAATAATGCCATGTGTCTTTGAAACAAAAAGCATGTTGAATACCACTAACTGAAA
>NW_015722129.1:0-287 GCF_001515625.1 Sinocyclocheilus rhinocerous
TACTAATGCATTATCCCTCATGAACAAATATAACATCTGATGTTTGCATATGTGCACAGCAGAGTACCATTACAACATCCTTCATGAATAAACATGACATCTGATATGCAAATACAGTCTCAAATATAGCAATTTCATTGGCTGCTGTGTGTGTTGTCGTGTTAACATGGATGAACAGCGTGTGTAGGCATGGTCAAATTTCATGCGTTCTGTTTTAGCACAAAAATGTGCTTTTATAACAGCAACAAATGATTTCATGTAACCTTAATATCATATTGTCATATTTA
>NW_015722130.1:0-287 GCF_001515625.1 Sinocyclocheilus rhinocerous
CATGGTACGTCTCTGACTGTGAATGGATTATTCTAGATCGTTTTGGCTTTAAGATCCAATGACAAAATTTAATTCAGGCATAAAACTAAAACTAAAAAAATATTTGTTTTATTTTATTTTATTTTATTTATATTTGTATGTTTTATTATATGTATTTATTTTTATATGTATTATTTATACCACATTAAGGCAGTACAAATACTAATCTGATGTATAAACTATATAGTATAAACATTCTTTAAATTATATGTAGGGATGCACCGATACCACTTTTTCCAGTACTCGCC
>NW_015722131.1:0-284 GCF_001515625.1 Sinocyclocheilus rhinocerous
ACTGACCGATGAAGCCGAAGATGTCTCTGATGGTGGGGACGAAGATCACCAGGAGGTTGTTGAAGGCCAGTATAGCAGCGGCGATGAGGAAGTGTCGGATCCAGCTGAACTCTTTTCCAGCGAAACACAGCGTGATGACTGACGAACGAATCTGAAAACACAAAAGACCACTAGATCATTCACTTTTTTAACAAAAGCAAGCAATTTTACAATATTGTGAGTGAAATGGGAAATACAAACACAATTCTATAATATATATATATATATATATATATATATATATA
>NW_015722132.1:0-287 GCF_001515625.1 Sinocyclocheilus rhinocerous
CCTCCCCCAGTCTTCCTCTTCTTCACGCTCCACTGAAGCCAGCCATTCCATCAACTCTGCCTCTGCCGGTGCCCTTCAGCCCCTCAGCTCCACCATCAGCCTCTGCCATGCAGCCCTTATCCGCCTTGGGGCTTCCAGTCCCCAGCTCTGCCCTGGCTTAAGGACTCCCAGGCTCTGCCTCATCCATTGGTGCCCCCAGTTCCACTTCGGCCCGTCACCCAATCAGCTCTGCCCTGGCTCCTTTACCCCCTAGACTCCACCCGGGACCATCGGCCCTCATCCCACCG
>NW_015722133.1:0-287 GCF_001515625.1 Sinocyclocheilus rhinocerous
CCTTCCGGAACAGCCCACAGTCCTTCCCATGGCAAACTGGACAGGACCGTTCTTGTTTGGACCCGTGACAGTTCAGAGAAAGGCCATAGAAGTTTTGGGGTCCATTGACAATAAAGCGACAGTGAGATCATTCTTTTTAAAGGTGCCTGTTTGTCCCGTAGAAAGTTTATCTGAAATCAGTGTATTGTTTATTTGTATTTTTATTTCTTTTTTGCTAACTTCTAAATGGTATCTAACAAAAACAGCCATAGTGTTCATCAAAATACCATATAGGGATCCCTCAGTCA
>NW_015722134.1:0-287 GCF_001515625.1 Sinocyclocheilus rhinocerous
GTTGGCTCCCCAGGGTACAGATAGTCTTGGTCAACCCATTAGAAGCGATTCAGGTATGTCTCTTAAACCGGGTAGGGAACTGAGGTCTGAGGATTCAGAAGTGGGAATCCAGCCACAAGTAGTTGTGGTTCATACCGGGGTAGGTGCCCAAGCTGATTCTAGTCCTGTTAGTTTGGTGGGGATAAGCAATTGTCCTCCCATGAGCCATATGAGAGAGCCCACGGGTGGGCAATCCCAAGGGTCGACACAAGAACAGGAGTTGGGGTTGGTTACTAATATAGAGCCTC
>NW_015722135.1:0-287 GCF_001515625.1 Sinocyclocheilus rhinocerous
AGGCCCTGTTTTCAAAATTGTGCTTAAGCAATCGTAAAAAACTGTGAAGATATTCAGACAAATGTTTCACCATTTAGTCTCTCATGGTCCAGATAGAGCTGTAGAGTGTCAATCTGAAGTATCATGAGGTGAGATCATGAACATAAGAATGAATGTGTGGCATCATTTCTGAGAGCATATACTGGCAGTCAGTGGTGGGCCGTCAGGGTCAGTAGGGCCTTGTCTGCTGGCCCTATAAAAATTATTTTTTATTATTATTATTATTTAGGTATCATTTTCATTTGTGT
>NW_015722136.1:0-287 GCF_001515625.1 Sinocyclocheilus rhinocerous
TTTTGAAAAATACAGTATGTTTAAAACCATGGGGGCTGCTATGGCTGACTGAAAATAGAAGAGTTTTTTTGGAATTAAACTGGAACTTGGCAAGGATGCATTAAATTAATCAGAAGTCACAAAGACATTTGTAACGTTTCAAAAAAAGTGATTTAAATAAAATGCTGTTCTTTTGAACTTTCTATTTACAAAATCCTGAAAAAGAGTATCACGGTTTCAACAAAAAATATCAAGCAGCACAACTGTTTTCAACACTGATAACAATAAGAAATGTTTCTTAAGCAGCA
>NW_015722137.1:0-287 GCF_001515625.1 Sinocyclocheilus rhinocerous
CCTTCTACTGGTCTCACACCCTTCCAGTGCGTGCTCGGGTTCCAGGCTCCAATGTTCCCCTGGTCTGGGGAACCTTCAGATGTTCCGGCGGTTGACAACTGGTTCCGGGAAAGCGAGAGGGTCTGGGACGCTGCTCACCATCATCTCCAACGGGCAGTGCGCAGGCAGAAGACGGCACGGACCTTCGAAGAGCTGAAACAACTACCTATCAACCAGGTCAGAAGGTATGGCTGTCAACTCGAGACATCAGACTGCGCCTGCCCTGTAGGAAGCTCAGTCCCAGATTT
>NW_015722138.1:0-287 GCF_001515625.1 Sinocyclocheilus rhinocerous
CCTGGACTCTTTCAGATGACACTTTTTATGTACCTCGTCTAATACAGCTGAGATGATTTGTGATAATTGATCTCTGGATAATTTGGTTCTTCAAACACGTTTGCAGATTTGATTAAAATATCTGGATTAAGTTGTCTACCCTGTGTTGTCATGTTCATTATGGGCAGATATATCAGTACTCAAAACCATGCTCAGCAATGCAGTGATACGCTGGTGGCAAGTCAGCAACATAACATCATATAAAGAAGAAGGAAACAGCCTAGTGAGCAAAATGACAAAAGTTCTAA
>NW_015722139.1:0-287 GCF_001515625.1 Sinocyclocheilus rhinocerous
CTTGTTTGCTTTTGTTAAAGGCTCCAGCTGGCCCGGCCGGTTCGGTAGACCACAGAGGCACATCCCTTTTCATTTTGTGCAGCGGTCCACACTTCTCACTGCTTTCCTGCCTCTTTATCCCCGCTCTGTCAGTGTGAGTGCGTGTGTGTGGTCCCTGCCAGCAGTTTTGGCCACAGTGTGTGCTAACGGCCAGTGAAGATGTGAAGTATAGCTGACAGGGTCTGGTTTGTGCCCCACAGCTGCATCTAGAGAGACTTTTTGTTCTAAACATGAGGTTAATGGAGCAG
>NW_015722140.1:0-287 GCF_001515625.1 Sinocyclocheilus rhinocerous
CCGCTCCATTTATTTGTTCTGCACAGCAGTCTTTTCTATTAGTGACGACCACTTCACTAACTCGGTAGACATCACGCAGATCCAGCCTCCACCACGGGTTATTCTCAGGAATGGTTGAGGAGCATCCCGTATACAACTGTTGGGAGACCTCGATCAATGGCCTTTTCAGCAAACCAGTCTGCAGATGTTGACGACTGTATAGCAGCTCCAGCTACTGCCAAATTTTCTAAGAAATGTATGAAAAAAAAATGTCACGACTTGTCTTGATGCACAAAGTTTGCAGCAGA
>NW_015722141.1:0-287 GCF_001515625.1 Sinocyclocheilus rhinocerous
CTTCAAGATCAGCCTGCCTCTCTGACTCAGACGAAGCTCAGAGTGGTGCATGTGGACACCCCCACAGTCTGCTGGATTATTAGACTTTTCTGACAGCCTCCAGCTGTGTTCTTGGAGGAGATGGTGACCAACGCTGAGGTGTCTCAGGAGCCGTGCTGTCTCAGGAGCTCATGCTTTCCAGCTGCTCTGAAATAAGTTGGAGTGCAGAAAGAAAGTGCTGTTCACACGTGTGGAAGTTGTGCTGGAAGCTGGACTGGGTTGAACTCACAACACAGTTGGCCATCAGT
>NW_015722142.1:0-287 GCF_001515625.1 Sinocyclocheilus rhinocerous
ATAAAAGCGTCTGCTAAATGACTAAATGTAAATGTAAATGTAACTGATTACATGTAATCTGCATTACATAATCAGATTCCAAAAATTAAGTAGACCTACTTGTAATTAGATTGAATTACATTTTAAAATACTCGTAATCAGACTACAGTTCTTGTTGATTACATGATTACATATTATTCACACAATAGCAATAAATGATTCATAATTGATCGATTCTCCCTAATTCCTCTTTTTCATCTTTTAATGTTCCTTTCTAAAATAGCCTACCGCTTATATACACTCAGAAA
>NW_015722143.1:0-287 GCF_001515625.1 Sinocyclocheilus rhinocerous
CTCGTGGACTGGGAGGGATTCGGCCCCGAGGAGAGATCATGGGTGAGTAGAGACGATATTCTAGATCCCTTACTCCTCAGAGACTTCCATGACCTCCACCCAGATCGTCCCGCTCCCAGGGGCCGCGGCCGTCCTCGACGTCGGCAGCGGGCGTCGGGAGCCACCCGTGGGGGAGGGGGTACTGTCAGGGATACTCCAGCTTCGTCAGGCCCAATCACCTCACATACCCGTTCACAATCACTGGATTACTAATCAGCCGCACCTGTCACCACCTCATCAACACTAGC
>NW_015722144.1:0-287 GCF_001515625.1 Sinocyclocheilus rhinocerous
CTTTCTTAACTGCTGTTTTCTCACTGCTGTCATTTTTGTTGTGTGCTTATTTTGTCATTGCGAGGAAAACGCGCAGCACATATTTACATATTCATCTAAATGCCGCTCTCAGGAGAACAGACAGTTCAATAACAGTAAACCATTGCTTAAGTACTTTCAACTTCTTTTTATTCTTTAGCGAATAATGAAAAATAACTTTGCTGTGAGTATATCAGGGGCTCTACACTTTCATTTTATTTGGCGCTCACCTCTCTTCCTCCATTTCCTTGCCAAACAGGATATTGTCA
>NW_015722145.1:0-287 GCF_001515625.1 Sinocyclocheilus rhinocerous
CCAAAGGTCGCAGGTTCGAGTCTTGGTACCGGCAGGGATTGTAGGGGGAGTGAATGACCAGTGCTCTCTTTCACCCTCAATACCACAACTGAGGTGAGACCCTTGAGAAACTTTGATGAGTTAAATACAGAGCATGAAATCTGAGTATGGTATGTCACGTCACTTCAATTTCACATAAACTTCAAACCATTTCTTCCAGCTAAAACACGAGTCCTCTATTGATAACATTGCTTTCAGCAGTGAAAGTAATCTCATCTGAATCAGGAGAGAAATATGCACAGATCAAG
>NW_015722146.1:0-287 GCF_001515625.1 Sinocyclocheilus rhinocerous
CTCTGTTCCCAAGTTAAGCCCAGAGAGCGCTCCTGCTCCTACGCCCAGCCCAGGAAGGGCTCCTGTTCCCCAGTCCAGCCCAGAGAGTGCTCTTGTTCCCACGTCCAGCCCAGAGAAGGCTCCTGCTCCTACGCCCAGCCCATTGAGGTCTGTGGTTCCCATGTCCAGCCCAGAGAGGGCTCCGCTTCCTATGTCCTGCCCAGAGAGGGCTCCTGTTCCCAAGTTAAGCACAGAGAGGGCCACTGTTCCCACGTCTGGCCCAGGGAGGGCCACAGTTCCCGAGTCAA
>NW_015722147.1:0-287 GCF_001515625.1 Sinocyclocheilus rhinocerous
CTGTATGCTTTGATACAAGGGGCTGAGGTGGGTCTGAGCAGTAGTCTGGCTTTTATGCGGCATTGCACCTTTACACTAAATTTTGAGCAGGAACAAAGCAGTCTTAACTCAGCTGTGCAAAATCACCTTTTGACTCATAAAAGAACATTAAGGTAAATACGCTTGATATTTTCATAGAGATTCAAACAGATACAGCACAACATAGTCTAACGTTTAAAACTTTAGGGTTCAGTTGGATTTGTTTATGTTTTGAAGGAAGTGTCTTTTGACATTGTATCATACTGATA
>NW_015722148.1:0-287 GCF_001515625.1 Sinocyclocheilus rhinocerous
TGTGGTTTAGGTAATATGTGCACATATACTCTGATTATCTTCACTACAGGGGTCGGGAACCTATGGCTTTGACAAAAATCTTGTGGCTCGCCAGATCTTTTTATAGAAGATGGTGTTTTCCTGTGCCAAGAGCCAGTATTAAATGTTTAGCCGGTTACTTTCACTTTTTCCGCGCAGCTTTCAGCAGGTGGGACTGTTAGCGTTATTAATAAAGGAACGAAGGCAGACAGTATTAAAAACTAAAAGCCGCGAAACGGAACTTAATCCGCTTCTGACTGCATGTTTTC
>NW_015722149.1:0-287 GCF_001515625.1 Sinocyclocheilus rhinocerous
CTTTTTGACAATTATGTAAATTAACTTTTAAGTATCCATCTACTAATATGGACATAGTAAATTACTGTTCAGTATTCAATACTTTTGATGAAGTTTTCAGGCAATATTATTTTTAACTGTCAACTCTCTTTTATAACAATTTGTTCTGGTAACTAGGGATGCATCGATCCAATACTCAGGATCGGTATCGGCTCCGATACTGGCAATTTCTGCTAGAGCGGGTATCGGTCAGAAGAACCGACCCAAATCCGATATTGTGCTTATACTATTGTGTTATTGTTAAGCCT
>NW_015722150.1:0-287 GCF_001515625.1 Sinocyclocheilus rhinocerous
CTTGCTGAGTGTAGGGTATATGTGTATGCTGGCTTAACTGTTTAACTGTGTGAGCATTAAAGACAGAAAAAAAACTTAATAAATTTAAAACGGTTCGGATAACATTTGAAAACAGTATTGATGAACATACAGTTCATATTTGAATGCAAAAAAATGGATCTTGCTTTACGGAGGTGATGTGGGCGTTTACGGGCTTGCGCGTCTCACGTGGATGATTACCGTAAGAATAGCGCGCGCTGCGAGTGGGCGTGATCACATTACAGATAATGAGCTCAGACGGGAAAGAC
>NW_015722151.1:0-287 GCF_001515625.1 Sinocyclocheilus rhinocerous
CTGTCATCTGTCTGTCTCTGTGTCTGTCTGTCTGTCTGTATCTGTCTGTCCGTCCATCTGTCGTCTGTCTCTGTCTGTCTGTCTGTTGCGTTCTCACCCCTGCAAACACACTTCTACTATATTTAATTTATAGGCCAAACACTGATACACAGAATAAGGAAAAATATTTAAAAAATAAATAAAATGTATTTAATATAAAATATTTAAAATATTTTTTAAACAATACATTTAAATTATTATTAAAAAATTAGTAAAAAGTTGTCTTTCAAACACATTAAAATTTACAA
>NW_015722152.1:0-287 GCF_001515625.1 Sinocyclocheilus rhinocerous
GCACATAAAACGCCTTTAAAGTCGTGGCAGAGATCTGATCAAAGGTTTTAGAGGCCAGGACAGCCCATCACACACACACACACACACTCACGCTCACGCACACACACGCACAAGCATGCTCACACACACACTCACGCTCACGCACACACTCACGCTCACACACTCACGCACGCTCACACACTCACGCACGCTCACACACACGCTCACGCTCACACACTCATGCTCACACTCACGCACACGCTCACGCTCACACACACGCTCACACACACACTCACACACACACTCAC
>NW_015722153.1:0-287 GCF_001515625.1 Sinocyclocheilus rhinocerous
CTTAAAAGTTGTCAGCCCTGTTTGAAGTAATTGAAGTTTTAGGTTCCCTGAACAACATTTACAAAATCCACTGTTGCCTACAAGTTAATGTTAGATCTTCTGCTCCAACCACTGGTTAATGAGATGATAGAAGTAAGAGAAATAAGTTTCTAACATTTGAAGTTATGGTAGGAATGTATAGCTAATGTGGGGTAATGTGAAGTAATTAGCAATCGTAGGATTTATTCATGCGTTTTTTTTTAATGCCAGGTTGGAGTTATACACTGATTTTCTGTCATGGTCTATGG
>NW_015722154.1:0-287 GCF_001515625.1 Sinocyclocheilus rhinocerous
CGTCCAGTTTTTCGTCTTTCGGCAGGCGGAAAAGTGCCCGGTATCGCTCGCTTTTAGCCCTGGCGTCCAAATCCCTGAAGTCACATAAACAAATATAATATTGAAAAAGGCTGCTAAAAGTTTCCTAAACTCCTTCCAAATGCATATAGCGAGCTAAACTCTACAATATTGTCACTTTACTATAGAATTGGTGGAGCTGTTCTGTACATCAGAGCATTAATCCTCTTAGTTTGCACAGACGGTGTTCAGAGCGCTCTGAAGGAAAGCCAGATTTTTACTTTTTTTTT
>NW_015722155.1:0-287 GCF_001515625.1 Sinocyclocheilus rhinocerous
CACACACACACACACATCCAAAGATTCTACATACACAGCTTTGGGATGGCAGTGGTTGGGCATACATGACTCTACTGTTGGAAACAGTACGCTGCGGACCAGCAAGCACAGCAAACTACTCACCACTGATGTAGTCTTATAAGTTACTAACTGTTGCCTTGTACTGCAGCCAGTGGAGAAATTTTCAAACTCGCTCCGTCTGTCTGCCCCATTAATCTGATCAGGAGGCCATCTTCCTATAAATGTGTTCATAGAAAACACATGCACACCTTAATAGTTAACACACA
>NW_015722156.1:0-287 GCF_001515625.1 Sinocyclocheilus rhinocerous
TGCTTATTTTTTTTAGGTTTGGAATTTTTATGTATATTTAGACATCATCAAACAATCGATTTTTATAAGTTTAGATTTTTTTTTTAAATGTTACATTTAAAAAGGTTAATTACATCCTAGTGTTATTTTATGATATTCACATTAGCATACAACATAAGTGATTAAAGTGAATATTAAAAAGGCAAGCAAATATGGAATTTAACGCAATAAAAAAAGTTTAAAAACCAATTGCATTCAGCGAAACTCTTTATTGTATTCCTTGAATGGGCAGTCTTCATTGAAACTCA
>NW_015722157.1:0-287 GCF_001515625.1 Sinocyclocheilus rhinocerous
TGAAGATTAGAAAACATTTTTATTATAACCTGCTCCAATTAATTTCAAAAGTTTCGTAGGATCAAAGTAAAAAATGTATTCAACTTGTTACAAGTAATCGGCTTACTTTTTCTCAACTGAAAAAAAAAAATTACATTTGACCAAATCAAATTTCTATGGACTAAAATTTAAAATTCACTTTCAACCAAATATATTTTTACATGATACTATCACAAATTATCACTAAATCTATTTGGATTAACTTAATGTTTATTTACATATTTTCAAATACCCAGATAAATACAAAC
>NW_015722158.1:0-287 GCF_001515625.1 Sinocyclocheilus rhinocerous
TAAAAACAAGAGTTTTTATTTTTCGTCTGTGAGAAGAATAACAATACATGTGTGCAGTGCTACCATACTAATTAATCAGTAAAGGCTGGTATATATGTGGACAACTTTCTTGTTAATTAATTTTCTTGTGAATTTAGTTTATTACTGAAATATAACTTCTGGTTTAACTGTACAGACTTCTCACAAGATGCATTGTTTCAGATGGAATAACTATTTCACCACCCTCTGTTTACCGGGGAGCTGCTATTTAGTTATTTATTTCATGCTTTCTTAACCCATTAGTGTTT
>NW_015722159.1:0-287 GCF_001515625.1 Sinocyclocheilus rhinocerous
TAACTAAAGTTAATTTGTTACTATAAACAAATACTATAAAACATTTTATAAATTTTATATAAAATAAAATAAAAAAACTAAAAATAAAATAAAAAAGCTCAACAGATTTCTTTTAGTGAAGCTCCCAGTAAACAAAACAAAATTATTATTATTATTGATAATAATAATAATGATAGAGATAAGATGATATAATAATAAAGGATTTATTTAAAAATTAGAACTAAAACCATAGATAATCTTGTTACTATAAAATAAAAATAAAAACCATAATTATAACAAGACAAAAT
>NW_015722160.1:0-287 GCF_001515625.1 Sinocyclocheilus rhinocerous
TAAACAATCCTGAAAAGCCTGATGCATCAAATGTTGATACATTTTAACTTTTCTAAAAGGAAATGATGTAAGGATAATCAAGTTACCTTAAGTTGCTTCAGTCCAGTAAGTGTTGAAATCTTGAAATATTACTAACAGTATAAAAGTTATTCTTGTTTACTGTGTGAAAATCAGTAAAGATTTCACTTCAAAAACACACATGTACCATCATATTGAAGGCGTTTCATATTGTACATGTTTTAGAATGATACTAAAAGGCCTTTTAGGCCTGCTTGTAAAAAAAAAAA
>NW_015722161.1:0-287 GCF_001515625.1 Sinocyclocheilus rhinocerous
CTCCGCTTCACACTGAACAAACTTAGCACCGCACTGCGAGGTTAACATCACGAATGCAGTGCTAACCTGCTCCGGAGCAGGCTTTCATAACCCCGGGTAAAAACCCGTGCTAACACCGCTTTCAAATTACAGGTGTGAAACGTGTCTTTACCCGGGGTTAAAAGCGGTGTTTAGAACGACGATAACCCGAGGTTAAGCACAGTGTGAAAAGCCCTATTGTAAATAAACTACTAATACTCACTTCAGTGTGTTGAGTGTACAGTGTTTATCCTGCAGTAGAGCAGCGA
>NW_015722162.1:0-287 GCF_001515625.1 Sinocyclocheilus rhinocerous
TAATCGCACTCTATTTGTGTTTGTGTTTATAGGTTTAAAGACCATCCAACCCTAAATGAAAGGTATCTTCTCTTACACTTGCTGGGAAGAGGAGGTTTCAGTGAAGTTTATAAGGTATTTTATTTATATATATATATTTGTATATTATATTTTTATTGACATTAAAGCAACACAGAACAGTACAAAAAAAAAACAACAACAGCTAGAAAGACCAAAAAAGGGTTGATTTTACAACTGTTGAATTAAGGCCGTTTCACACTGAGCGCGATGCGAAAAAGCGAGGCGAA
>NW_015722163.1:0-287 GCF_001515625.1 Sinocyclocheilus rhinocerous
TACATTAAATGTGTTGTGTACATTCATTCTACTAGAACATACTTTTTTATCATTAGTGAAGTAAGTTTCAGTGCAGTACCAACCTACTAGACAAAACTGCAAGTTTGAAATTTGAAACAGAATTTGTTTTATGGTTTGCAAAACACTATTATTATTATTGACTGGTTGTTCATTTGACAGTGTGTAGCTAAAGATATTTGCAAAACTTTTCTTTTGTAATAGTATTTCAATAATTCTTTTAGTATTTGAACTGTAAATTTGCAAATAATATTTATAATTATTTGACA
>NW_015722164.1:0-287 GCF_001515625.1 Sinocyclocheilus rhinocerous
TAAGTGCTGCTGAAGTGGAGAAAAAACTCTTTAAAGATATGTATTTAATTAACAATTAAACTCCGCACGCCTGACGACAGACAGTACACGTACCTTGCCCCCTTTTTTGGACAGACGAGCTCCTTTACGTACGCTTCGAGTAATCGATTCTCTCATAATCTTTCACTGAATGAGAAAAAAGCTTTGACTGAATTGATTAATGACCCGAATGTTATCATAAAACCTGCGGACAAAGGAGGAGTGATTGTAGTCCAAGATAAGTCCAAATATCAACATGAAATTCTCTC
>NW_015722165.1:0-287 GCF_001515625.1 Sinocyclocheilus rhinocerous
TGACATCATCACCTAGCAACAGTCAGAACTGTCAGCAGCAACATCTGTGATACTGTGATGTCATAGACAGTGACATATGACTGTCAGTCTGCATAATCAAACAATGTAAAAAAAAACCTTTTCTCTAAATATCCTTTAATATCCTTTAATAAAGTGGTGCCACTTTTGTGTTCCGTGTATAATATCTCATGATTTCTGTATAAGTGCACACATTATTTTATATTTCAATGGATGAACTGTTACCACAATAACGATGCACAGAAAAATCAATAAAACAATTTAATAAG
>NW_015722166.1:0-287 GCF_001515625.1 Sinocyclocheilus rhinocerous
ATCACCGTCGCAACTGAGGAAGCAGGTATGTGTACCATGTCTTTTCCAGCTAAACGAACAGCTGTCCTCTTCTCTTGGCTACTGGCATGGTGCAGTTGTTGAAATGCCTCCCTCCAATTAGACTGCAATTTCCCACCAAGGGTGGTGTCAAACTCTGCATGTACTAGTTGTCTGCATCTGCTGATAATGTTCATGCCAATTAGCACTGGTACAAGAGGGGAGTTCAGTGTGTCTCTGACTACGAGGAAACCGCATTCAGGAAGGGCAACACCCATGGTGTCAACATT
>NW_015722167.1:0-287 GCF_001515625.1 Sinocyclocheilus rhinocerous
TACATTTACTGGAGAATCAAAATAGCATAAGATATTAAGTATTGCTTTCTGAAAAATTTATTAAAATAAAGTGAATTCAAGCTTTAAAAATGAAAATATTATCTTTCAATAAGGTCAGAAAAATAAGCTAGTTTTCACTGGAACCCCGATTCCAGCACAGGTAAAAAAAAAATTGCAACTTTTTATCTCACAGTTTAGACTTTTTTTTTAAAATTTGCAAGTATATACACAATTACCTTTTCAATTTTTATCCTACACTCTCAGAAAAAAAGGTACAAAAGCTGTCA
>NW_015722168.1:0-287 GCF_001515625.1 Sinocyclocheilus rhinocerous
ATATGAAAATGCACCTAAAGTAACTTGAACTTGAACCTGATTTTTAAATGTTTTTTGTAAAAATATTATTGTCAATATTAGATAAAATAAAGTGTCAGTTAATAACATTTTTATTATTATTTATTTATTATTATTTTTTTGTATTGATCCTACGGACCCTCTGCAATTACGCCACGGACCACTAGGGGTCCGCGTACCCCCGGTTGAGAAACACTGATCTAAATCACACAAAAAGAGGAAATCAAAGATGCCTAGCAGTACACACATCACGTGAATTAAGTTAGCTG
>NW_015722169.1:0-287 GCF_001515625.1 Sinocyclocheilus rhinocerous
CTGTTGTATAAAATCAATATCACATTTGTAACCATGCTGATTTTTGGAGAAAAAACGGCTCTCTTCGCGTGATATTAACTATATGAAATTATTTATATATATTCAAAATGCATTTTAATAGACTGAATTACGCAGTGAAAGAACGCACTCTAAATGCGCTCGCGCACTTGTCTAACCTACTAGACTTCATCATGTCACGTATGTGCGCGCACTATAGGTCTGTTTTGTTTGGTTTTTGTAATATACTCGATAATGTCAAATCACACATCGTTAAAACAACAATTACG
>NW_015722170.1:0-287 GCF_001515625.1 Sinocyclocheilus rhinocerous
TATATATATATACACACACATATGTGTATGTATATATAATTGTCCGTCTGAGATTACATGAAGAAACATACAAAACTAAATCCAAAATAGCCGTGGCAATGTCTCCAAGAAAGACGCTTAAAGAAACCTACCTGCAAAGCTACCTGAAAACTATGCGCAAGTGTAAGACAAAAGCTGTTTTAAATTCAAAGGGTGGTCACACCAAATGTTGATTTCACTTAGTTAATAGAAGTTCATTGATCAATAAAATCTATTTATGACATTATTTTTGAAAGCATCCTCACTTT
>NW_015722171.1:0-287 GCF_001515625.1 Sinocyclocheilus rhinocerous
TTGCTATTATGTGTTTTAAGTCATTTTAGAGGCTATTGTTCGCTTAGGTCTATTTTTATTACTACAAAAAAAATAATTATTATAATCCGATTGCTCGATTACTCGTTAGAATAATAGACAGATTACTCGATTATCAAAATAATCGTTAGTGACTAGGGATGTAACGATTAACTGCGAGCCGATTGAAAATTTATTCGAATATGTCACGATTCAAATCAGTTGAGATGCCAAACAAATCGCGATTAAATTGGAGTAGGAGTCTATATGAATGTATCTCTGAGGGGAAC
>NW_015722172.1:0-287 GCF_001515625.1 Sinocyclocheilus rhinocerous
CACAGAAGAGGAGCAGAACCAGATGTCCAATATCAAATCACCAAGGTAGTCCAGTGCGTAGATAAAAAACAAACAAACAAAAAAACATAGAGCCAGCAGAAATTAAGTTCTGCACAAGGTTAGCCGGGCTTACACCTCCTCAAAAAATATTTTATTCAATGCTTCCATAAAAACAAGTGCAAAAAGTGTACAGACCCTGCTGAAAAAACAGCTAAACCAGCCTAAGCTGGTTGGCTGGTCTCAGCTGGTTTAAGCTGGAAGTAGCTGGTTTTAGCTGTTCTCCCAGC
>NW_015722173.1:0-287 GCF_001515625.1 Sinocyclocheilus rhinocerous
CCAAATATTCGAATGCAAAATTTTTGGAAAATGCCCATCCCTACTTTTGGGCCATTTATTTACACAACAAAGACATTTCAGGGGGCCTGAAAATGCTAACTTTTGAAAACAGGTTTGAAAGTGCAAGTTTTTGAAAATGATACCGTCAACTATAAAAACGTGATTTTGTTAAAACAGTAACGTCATGCACATGCGTATTATGCGTTCAGTCTGTAGGCATGCACATAGGCTATTTCTCTTCTTAAGTTAGGGTCGATAAAATAGTCTTTGTACTTGTTTCAATTCAA
>NW_015722174.1:0-287 GCF_001515625.1 Sinocyclocheilus rhinocerous
TCACACAGTTAGAACACAGTAGAATTGTGCTGCTTATAGGAATTGGATATCAGAGTTATTCATATTCCCTTTGGGGAAGAAAAAACAACTTTCGGTTTGCCCTGCCACTCACCTAAGGACAAATTAACAGATGTTTAAGTAAGAGTAAAGACCTAAACAGCAAACCATGCTTTATAAGTCACAGAAATGTGACAAATAGGAATCAGAAATGGTTCAAGGAACAAAAACTGAAAATGACATTTTTGGCAAAATGTAATGGAAAATCCCTTACAATTGTTAGTCTAGAC
>NW_015722175.1:0-287 GCF_001515625.1 Sinocyclocheilus rhinocerous
AGTAAAAGTACAAGTAAATGCAAAATGGAAAAGGAGCATATATATATATATATATATAAAGGTTTATACACAGTTTGAACAGCAAGATAGTGTTCAGTTTTAACTCATAAAAGGCACTTAATCCTGTACTTAGTCTATTTCATTCCAACATAAGAAAACATTTCTGGAATCTGCATTTGAAGTGGCATTTAGATGTATTTACACAGTTTATTGTAGCTCAGAAGGGACATGGATGCATTTATTCTGCAGTTACAAATGCATAAATAATGCTTTGTTTTAAACATAAA
>NW_015722176.1:0-287 GCF_001515625.1 Sinocyclocheilus rhinocerous
CACACACACACACACTCACACACACACACACATAAAATATAGCAGGGAACGTAATGCAATGTAAAACATCATTCAGCAAGCAAAACATGTTTTTTTTTTTTTTATTGATTCTTTTCTACGTTTTTTTTTTTCTCAATCCACAATTTCATATTAGTCACTACTATGTTAGATCACCTTCCTCTGCCACCAACAGCAGTCAGCTACTGAAAAGACCAAACCAGACCTTCTCCCCACCTCTCCCCTCTCACTGGATAATATTTATGAATTCACACACTTCTGGTGGAACA
>NW_015722177.1:0-287 GCF_001515625.1 Sinocyclocheilus rhinocerous
TCAGGTAAAAAAAAAAAAAAGCAGTCAGATAGCCCCATATATTGTCCAGGCTAATGCTGACTTCAAAACTTTTAACTAAAAATAAATAATAAAATACTAAAACCAGGGTCATTACTGTTAACTAAAACTAAATAAATACATATTTAACTTTGTTGGATTAAATATATATACATTTCAACATCAGTTTTGTATAATGACAATATCACTTAGCTTGAACCAACGACTCTTTTCAATGTCACATTTTACCATGCATCTTTCACAGATTGAAGAACTTAAAAAAAAAAAAA
>NW_015722178.1:0-287 GCF_001515625.1 Sinocyclocheilus rhinocerous
TCTCCTTCTTCCTCCAGTTCCTCATGCCTTCACCTGGGCTGTCCGTTTCGTCCAGCTCTAAAGGGAATGCTGCAGCGGGCTTCATCAGGCCCTTCATGCCTGTGTTACATCTCCCCACGCTCCTCACAGCAGAGACGGGCTGCAGCTCAGCGTCCGAGTCGGTTCTTCTCGAGTCGTGTTTCTCTGTGTGAGCGTTAGGAGCGAACTCTCCGTCCACGGCCTCCTCGTCCAGGGGCAGCAGAGGAGCGAGACTCTTGCTTGGACGCTTACTGTCCTTCCTGTTCTCT
>NW_015722179.1:0-287 GCF_001515625.1 Sinocyclocheilus rhinocerous
AATATGAAATATGTATTAATATAATTTATCTTTTATTTTTATATTATAATTCATAGTTGTGATAGTAATATTTATGAGTACTATGCTAGTTATAATAGTACTATTTATTAATATGATTTTATAATGTAATTTTTAATTTTTGTTAAAATGAATATAGTTAATATATTATAAATAATCAAATTAATACTAATATAGTAAAACAATATAAGAATAATTATCATTATTATATGTATTATTGTAATTAATATAGATAGATAGATAGACAGACAGACAGACAGACAGACAGA
>NW_015722180.1:0-287 GCF_001515625.1 Sinocyclocheilus rhinocerous
TCCTTAGATCTTCAAGATTTGGTACATTATATTTACTTACAGGTAGTGTCTTCTGAGTAAAGACTTCTGGCAAATCCATGAATTTATCCTCAGATAATCCTGAAATCTGCAGTCCAGTGAGCACAGACGTGTTTACTACATTTTCGTGCCCCATTGTTCGAAGCAATATGCACTTCTTTGTCCCAGTCATCTTCAGCTTCCGCATAAATCCTTCGGTACAAAAAGTGGCAGTGCTCCCTGGATCCAAGAAAGCATATGTTGTTACTGTAAAATCTCCAAGCTTAGAT
>NW_015722181.1:0-287 GCF_001515625.1 Sinocyclocheilus rhinocerous
TCAGCACGAGCGCGAAGGTGCGCGCAGCAAAAATGACACAAATATCGAGGAAACGATGGATGGTTTTCAAGCTAAAATAAAGTAAAAGACCGCTTCTTAAACCAGAGAGGGTGAACATATTTATATTCATGTAGGGGGAAAACATGCAAGCACCATCACCGACAGCAAGTAGCCTATAGTTTTACCTTCTTTTTTTTTTTTTAAAGCTTGTTATCTTTGCTGTTTACCTCACAGTATGCTAAGGAGGCTCTCTTTTATTTTTTTATTTGATTCCTCAGTGTTTGCTA
>NW_015722182.1:0-287 GCF_001515625.1 Sinocyclocheilus rhinocerous
TCTCATTGGATCTAAGCAAATCTCATAGGTGACCTATTTTGATCTGAAAAAAGTGAGTTGTCACCTAAAGGTGAGGAGTTTGCATCTATGCATTATTAAGTGAAAATGTAACATCTACGAACAGTATTCCCTAGGAACTTGTTATTGTCTTGTGAACCCCCAGAGCCCCATCATATTACACTGGATATCAGTATAATCCAGTATAATCAGATATTAGTATTGTCATCTATATTAGATGTTTTTAATACATATTTCACAAAGTTCTTACCACTGCCCAGCACGGAAGC
>NW_015722183.1:0-287 GCF_001515625.1 Sinocyclocheilus rhinocerous
TAGCTGCAGGAGACTGAGATGTTGCTCCCCACAGATCCAGTGATGCTGAATTGTGGTGTTTATCAAGGACATCAAGCACAGTGAAGAGTAAAAAGTGCCATTCTCACACACTGAATATATTATGATGGATGTTGTACCTGAGAAACTGATGGACGTGGAGGTTCTCATGCCTGCTTCAACCTCAACTCACACTACCTGTTCTCACACTAAATACGAGATAGATATTATCTGTGTGTGTGTGTCTGTGTGTGTGTGTTACACTTCCCTAATACACATGGATCAGTAAA
>NW_015722184.1:0-287 GCF_001515625.1 Sinocyclocheilus rhinocerous
AGAGTGCGTGAGAAACAAGCACTTCAGATAGAGGTCGAATGCGCGAAAGATTTGCGTTGTCGTCTGTCGTTTCTGCAGGGCGCTAAAGTGAAGGCGCTCGCGCTTGAATTTCAAGGTAAATAAAGGGCTCGCTCGCAACCAGAGCCACGCGAAACTACACAAAAAAGGAGGCTGGGTTGAAAGCGCGGTGTGTGTTTTCGGTCACGTTCATTGAATAGTCGAAGGGTTGTGTTTCGACTCGTTTTGTCGGGACGGTGAGAGGGGATTTGAAACAAACAGCGGCGGCC
>NW_015722185.1:0-287 GCF_001515625.1 Sinocyclocheilus rhinocerous
AGGGGTTGGCACAGACTTTAGCCATCAGACGCATTAACAGCTGCAGTTTACGACGGTTGGCTGGAGGCAGCAGGAGACAGCAGACCTGCAGCGCTTCAACCGCAACCGACTGCAGAAGCCCTGCGGGAGGAAAACAGTTACAAGAACACTTATGCTCCCAAAAGCTACTTTTATTTGAGCTGACATTTATATTACAATATTGTGAAATATTATTTCTATTTAAAATAACTGTTTTCTATTTGATTATATATTTTAAAATGTAATTTATTCCTGTGATCAAAGCTGAA
>NW_015722186.1:0-287 GCF_001515625.1 Sinocyclocheilus rhinocerous
ACGCGTTCAGCGATAATTGATTGCGCCATTGCGCGTCTCTTACCTTCCCTCGCCTTCAGCAGCACGGTGTTGGCCACGATATTCTCAATCTCCATTGTCAGAATAAAGATCCCATGCAGTCCCGATACATTTCACTTAGGAGAAAAAAGATGAGGACGCTCGCGCTGTTGGTGGCGGTGAGGATGAGGATGATGATCGGTGGTGAGGATGGTTGTGATCGGCGTGAATTTGGCGTTGGCACATTGCAGGTTAATTGTATTTCTCCATATCTCGCTGTTGAACCCCCC
>NW_015722187.1:0-287 GCF_001515625.1 Sinocyclocheilus rhinocerous
TCGTGCTTTTGATAAAAATGGGGTAAGTTATTCAATTTCAGTTAAGTTACAAAAACTAGGCATAAACACTGTGTGAGAAGTGAGTGTATTAAATACTTAACACCAATATAATATATTGAAAATGATCAGTATTTTTGATCAATACTCTTTTCTCTTTACCTTCCTTTCAAATTTTTTTTTTCATAGGACAACACTATTGATTTTCTGGAATACGTTGCAGCCTTGAATCTAGTGCTGCGAGGAAAGTTGGAGCACAAACTGAAATGGACTTTTAAAATGTATGACAA
>NW_015722188.1:0-287 GCF_001515625.1 Sinocyclocheilus rhinocerous
TCGCCCCATCGTTTTAGTTAAATAGTGGCCATTTATACAAATTCGTTCCATCGTATTAGTTAAATTGTGGCCATTTATACAAATTTGTCCCATTATTTTAGTAAATTGTGGCAATTTATACAAATTCGTCCCATTATTTTAGTAAATTGTGGCAATCTGACTACGTTGTAATAATTTGTTCTCTCATTTTAAAATCGATAGTGGGAATTAATTCTTAATTGTGCATGTCTTTTTAATTTCTTTTTCCTGAATGTCAAGATGAGGCTGTCATTTCATTTTGTATTGCC
>NW_015722189.1:0-287 GCF_001515625.1 Sinocyclocheilus rhinocerous
TCGGCGATTAGCACATAATGCTAAATGAATCTATACTTATTTAAATTTATTTCACTGGGCTTAAAATAGAAATCTGAAATATACAAACATTATTAGACGCCACTCCCCAAATCAGAGCTCCTTCCGTTAGGAAGCAACTTCCGGATATTTGACAGCTCGTTTAGGCCAGTTATGATGAAAAGAATTCCCTCGGCCCTTATGTTTCTCTGTAGCCACAGACTGCACTAATAAGGCCATGTCTAAATATGGCTGAAGTGGACAATGTGCTGATTATAGCCGCCTTATGC
>NW_015722190.1:0-287 GCF_001515625.1 Sinocyclocheilus rhinocerous
ATGCTGCAACAAGTTGTTTTCATGTGATGTGCGTATACTAGCCTATGGGAGGTCCTCTGTAAGAACTGACAATAGTTTTTTTTCTGCTTCTTAGAAATGAGGTCTTTATAGGCCTCTAAAGGACAATAATGACACATTTGTCCAAAATTCTGCAGTAAAATGTTTTCATATGAGGTGAGCATATAGTATGGGACGTCCCATATAAGAACTGACCGCTATGTTTTTATGTTTATTAGAAATTTGTTTTTTTAGCCCTCAAAAATGTAATATCACATCTCAAAACACTG
>NW_015722191.1:0-287 GCF_001515625.1 Sinocyclocheilus rhinocerous
TTATATAGGCTGGACCAGGACACGCCCCAAGCCACACCCACTTCTTCATCCTCCGCTCAGGGGGCGGGGTCTCTGTGCTCTCGCACATACATCACCTTCAGCGACGATGAGGCGTTTATCTCCGCCTTCCCGCCGTCGGCTCGCTCTAGCCCCGCCCAACCTGTTCAGGAGGTGTGTCCTGTTACCCATAAACCCGCTCTGTATCGCGACCCCGTGACGGACATCCCCTACGCCAACGCCCGAGCCTTCCGGATCATCCGCGAGGCTTACCAGAAATACATCGCGGC
>NW_015722192.1:0-287 GCF_001515625.1 Sinocyclocheilus rhinocerous
TTAAAGGCTCCGGCATTGCCCTCCAAGCCGCTGCGCACAACATCAATGCTGGTGGGCAACGGGTACGTGGCAGCAGGTCATCATGTCTGCACACAATGTCTGTGTTACAGGCGTACCATGCAGATCTGCTTAAAGAGTTGGACAAGGGCGAGGAGATTAACTCTGAGAACATCACAGAGTTAAGGATAACCACTGATCTTGCTCTCTGCGCCACCAAGGAGACCGCCTGTGCCATTGGGCGATCTATGGCAGCTATGGTGGCAGCAGAGAGGCATCTGTGGTTGACC
>NW_015722193.1:0-287 GCF_001515625.1 Sinocyclocheilus rhinocerous
TTAAGCGGCATCCAATTTTTTTTTACAAATTAATCTATGGCTCCCCCTCCCTGAAATAAATAATTCTCAAACTTCTCTCTTAAAGGAATTCAGCACTCCCAAACATCAAGCCATGACATGCCAGACAAACTATAACTTTGGACATCCTTACAAAATGCATCCACAGTCTCTGCACAGGGTACCATTCACTCCATACCGCTCGTACCCTCGACGCCATGTTTATATTGGCTTTTTTCAGTTTCCTGAGATGCTCAGAACTCACAATAACCTCCAAATTCAACCCCAAA
>NW_015722194.1:0-287 GCF_001515625.1 Sinocyclocheilus rhinocerous
AATACCATGATTATGCCTCTGAAAAGCCACAGGCATCTGTAACAGTCACACAGACAGTGATGCACAGTCATCAAATCACAAAAGCATTTATTATAAACCCTGATTATTCAATGGCAGCTGAATCAAATGCAGGAACGTAGTGCTTTCTTTGCAGCTCTACAAGGGATTAACAATGAACAGTGTTTTTAAAACACCCAAAAGCACCACAATGTTCTTCAAAAGCCAAAAGCAAAGCTCTGTTTAGTCTCCCCTTTGTGGTAGAAATTGTGCATGTACAACTTGCCAGT
>NW_015722195.1:0-287 GCF_001515625.1 Sinocyclocheilus rhinocerous
CCACCTCGAGCAGGTCTCGTCTCGTCACTCACAGATCAGTCGCGTGTCATTCTGTCATTTCTACAGCAGCTGCACCATGTCATACAAATATACAGATTCATATCATTTGAATATTGAATGTTTAGATCAGGGATTCCCAAACATCTTCATCAGCCGAACCCCATTAAATATTATCTTATTTAAAATGTGAATGTAAAAAACTTGTTGTTTTTTTTTATTTAAAAATGTTATTTTATTATTTGATTAATATTAGTGTTTTGATGGTTTTTATCTTAAAATTATTTATT
>NW_015722196.1:0-287 GCF_001515625.1 Sinocyclocheilus rhinocerous
TTTAGTTTAGTTTAGTTTATATAAGATGTAACATTACAGTGAATATACAATATATATTTGTAGTATCAAGGAAAGCATCTAATGCAGAAATTAATTTTAATTGCATTATATAGATGTAAACTATAGGAACTTTTTAAGGGCCTAGATCACATTAGGTAGAAACTTGTTGTTCTGTAATACTTTTCTCTTCTGGTAATTCTCAGCAGAAACTCCAGCTGTGCATCAGCTCAGTTTAGAAGACGCTCTAACAGATGTCCGGCAGTTTGCCACTGTCCTCCCGCTCTGTC
>NW_015722197.1:0-287 GCF_001515625.1 Sinocyclocheilus rhinocerous
TTCATAAACCCAAAGCACTCCCTCAACAAAATAAATGTAGCAAGTCTAGAGGAGAACAGATGAGCATTATTTTGTTATTTTACTCTGAACATTCATTTAAAAACCTAAATCAAGTGTTCTGACCACCATGAGACATGATACAACTAGTTTACATTTTCAATAAAAATGAGTGATGTTTGCTTGAGTAAAATGTGATGCTATGATGCTAATATGCTGTGAATAGATACTATAAAGCATTACTACATGCTTTTGCTAAGGTGTTTTGAGTGGGTGATAGGTGGTTGCTA
>NW_015722198.1:0-287 GCF_001515625.1 Sinocyclocheilus rhinocerous
TTAAATTGTAATAACATTTCACAATATTACTGTTTTCACTGTATTCTTTAAATGCAGCCTTGGTGGGCATAAGAGACTTATTTCAAAAACATTTTTTAATTAAAAAAACCTTACCGACCCAAAACTTTTGAACAGTAGTGTCCAGTAGCTGTGTTTTAAGCGTGTTCTCAATACCTGGATCTTCATTATTTGTCACTGTGTTGAAGTAATGGAATATGGCCCTCAGTTTCTCTGCCTTTAAGGCAGGTCTTGTTAGCAAATAGGCTATACCAAAAAAAACAAAACTA
>NW_015722199.1:0-287 GCF_001515625.1 Sinocyclocheilus rhinocerous
TTCTCCATCTATATGCTGCCATTAGGTTCAATTTTTAAGAAATATAACATTTCCTTTCACTGCTACGCAGATGACACTCAAATTTATCTCCCCTTAAAACAAGATAAACATTGTTTAGACTCTCTACTAACCTGCCGTAATGATTTAAAGGCCTGGATGGCTGTAAATATTCTAAATTTAAATGAAAATAAGACAGAGATTATCGTACTTGGGCACACTGAATAAAAAAAAAAAATCTAATTTTAATCTTGGCCCTCTCTCTCCATATGTAAAACCCTGTGTAAAAA
>NW_015722200.1:0-287 GCF_001515625.1 Sinocyclocheilus rhinocerous
TTCTTCTTCTATCATTTCTCTGTTGACATGTTTAACGTACGAAGTTGGCTGTTTGAGATGGAAATGCAGGAGGATGCAGGTCCCGGCTCATCTACTTTTCTCAGTATCTTAGCCGAAATGTCTTTTCCAGGGCTTGGCACTGTCCTTGCACATGTTTAGGGTGTCAACAATGCACCTGCTGCCTGCCGTCCCCTCTCGAACACCAGCACGCGCCGCCGTGACACCCCCTCACCTCTCACCCACTTCACCCTGCTTCACCCTGCCAGCTCTAACCGGTTCATGTCGTG
>NW_015722201.1:0-287 GCF_001515625.1 Sinocyclocheilus rhinocerous
TTCTGTAACATCTCGATTGTTTATCTTAGAAAGCAATGAGATTCGATGGAAAAATGTGAAAATAAAAATAATCACAAATGGAATTTCTTTAATATTTTATTTATTCTAGACAGCAATTATATTAAATTAAAAAAAAAATCACAAATGAAATGTCTATATCTCAATTATTTATCCTAGACAGCAATACTAGTTTTCCGTTTTCTCAGACTTTTCTCCAAAAAAAAAGACCCCGGTAATCAAAATGTGCTCAGATTTGCCAAGAGACCAAAGTCTTTAGTCGAAAGTCA
>NW_015722202.1:0-287 GCF_001515625.1 Sinocyclocheilus rhinocerous
TAGTTAATGCATCCTTGCTGAATTACAGTATTTTTTATTTTTTTTTATCTTAATTTATGGTGGGGAGAATAACAGTATTCAAATGTGATCCCTGAAGACACATCACATGACATGATGTCAATGGCAATTGGAACCAGTGATATTTGATGTCATTTAAGAGTGATTAAGCACTTATGTTTTAGTAGCAATGGTGCAATTTAAACCACTTTTAAGGTGCTTTTCTGTCATTTTGGAAGGCCCTCATCTGCATTCACTATATCATAATATGGAAAACATCTCAGAACATC
>NW_015722203.1:0-287 GCF_001515625.1 Sinocyclocheilus rhinocerous
TTCTCCTGTTTTATTGTTGTTTTCCTCTTTTCTGATCATTTGGAAATGATTTTATTTTATTAATGTTCTGAAATAGTTTGTATCATAACAGGAGCAAGGTGCACACACTGGCTGCTAGAGGTGTGCCATATCATACCGTCCACGATAATACCTGTATACATTTTTACATGATAAAAAGTTTCATATCGCGATATCAATGATATAGCGACGTGATGATGTATGGCGGATATACGTTCCCTAGTGCGCACAACAACAACACCACAAACCCAATAGGTGTGTTCAACTTG
>NW_015722204.1:0-287 GCF_001515625.1 Sinocyclocheilus rhinocerous
AAATTTCTTGCATCCTGGCAGGGACCGTATACTGTGACAGAAAGAATGGGGCCGGTAAATTATCGAGTCCGCCAGCCAGGACGACGGCGGGGCGAACAAATCTACCACATCAACCTGTTGAAGAGATGGGTAGAACCCGCAAACCAACTGGCAGTATTTGCCATAAAGGAGCCGCTTGTGGTGGATCTGAGAACACAACTTTCTGCAGTCCAGAAGAAAGAACTGGAAGCCCTGGTAAGCAGTTCGGATGTGTTTTCAGAGACCCCGGGCCGGACAGACATCCTCTC
>NW_015722205.1:0-287 GCF_001515625.1 Sinocyclocheilus rhinocerous
AAATCCAGAAATAATGAGGTTTTTGATAAGCTAATGACTGAAAAGTCCCTAAAAAGTGAATGGAAATAAAATTCATTAGTATAAAAGCTATTTTCGTGTGTTTTTAGGCATTACGTGGCAACAAACTTTTTTTCTTAATCATTATTTTTGTCTTTTCTAAGCGTCCTTAAAAAAGATCTGTTTACTTGCAAGATGTTATACAGGTGCATCTCAAAAAATTTGAATATTGTGGAAAAAGTTCTTTTTTTTTTGTAACTTATTTCAAAAAGTGAAACTTTCATATTTTC
>NW_015722206.1:0-287 GCF_001515625.1 Sinocyclocheilus rhinocerous
CTGTACAAAAACCTTCTTGTCATTTGTCTGTTGCATAGTCATATTTCTCTACCATGATTTCTGTGATATTCCATTATGCTTCTGATCTAATATGGCATTTTAACATACTGGCCATTGGAAATGACTGACCATTATCAGATGTATTTCATTTTACTCTATTTAGCAAGGACATTTCTCAAAGAGAAAAAATATAATTCAGGACTATAATAATAATCAATACAAAAATGGACTACAAAATACCAAGACAACCAATCACCATCCAGGATCAAAGAAATTCAATATGTTCC
>NW_015722207.1:0-287 GCF_001515625.1 Sinocyclocheilus rhinocerous
CATGATTCGAAAAGCTGCTGCAACATCTGCGAGTTAAAACTTTAGTCTTCAAAATTAGATTCATAACATGTGAGTTTGATTTAAATATTAGATGTATCATACACGTGTTTAATACAAAACCTAATGGAATGATGAATTTGATTTAAAAATTTGACATCACATGCAATTTAAAAAAATCATTTTGATCATACAATACAATGCATTATACCCCATTTCAAATGTAAAGTGTAAAAAAAATGTTCAATTAATTATAGTTGTTAAAGTTCAGTTTGAACATTAGATGCATC
>NW_015722208.1:0-287 GCF_001515625.1 Sinocyclocheilus rhinocerous
TTTGAGCAGAGAGATTTTTTTCTTTTGTTTTTAATTAACGTTAATGGCACAAGTCAGTAGCAGGTATATAAAGCTGCTGTCACTTTAAGACCAAATGCATGGATCTGATACCTTATTAGTTTCTTGTGCAGCTGTTTACGTTCATAATTTTAACGCAGTTAAGGCTGTGCTTATGAGGATACTCACCAAAACGGGAACTAATTTGATTTAATTTTGTGTGTATATGTAACAGGTATGGAAATTAATGTTAATTTCATATGTAGAATTACACAAATGTTCACGATGTA
>NW_015722209.1:0-287 GCF_001515625.1 Sinocyclocheilus rhinocerous
AATATGCTAGTAATATGCATGCTAATAAGCAACTAGCTAATAGTGTGAATTGGTCCCTAAACTAAAGTTAAACTGTTAACATTAGTTAGCTACATTAGTTTACATGAACTAACAATGAAAAATATGCTGACACTTTAGTATAGGGACCAGTTCTCATTATTAACTAGATGCTTATTAGCATGCATATTATTAACATATTGGCTGTTTATTAGAACTTGTAAAGCACATATTGTGCATGACCATATATTCTACATTCCTAATCCTACCCAATACCTAAACTTAACAAC
>NW_015722210.1:0-287 GCF_001515625.1 Sinocyclocheilus rhinocerous
TTTGTCTGTTGTGCAGTAAGATATTCTGCAGAGGCAAGAAATACAAGCTTTTCACTGTATTGTCCATAAAGACTCATATAATCAAATAACATTTCCGGGAATGTATAATACTGACAGGGTCATGGTTATGACTAAATATTTATCTTTCAATAATATCATGAAAGTGTGTGAAAATCACCAGCTTTATGTTACAGAGAAATTACAAGCTGCTTGGAGATCAGTAACCGGAAAAAAAAAAAAAACTCTTCTGTTATATATCGAGTCATTTCTAACTTTCAACAAGAGTA
>NW_015722211.1:0-287 GCF_001515625.1 Sinocyclocheilus rhinocerous
CTTTGATTAAATAAAGCAATAAACCACTCAAAGCCTCGCTTTACATATGTTTTACAGTAAACAGTTGCTAATAGGCACAAAGCAAAGTGTAGTTGTCTGTGAAGCTGTTCCAGCAGCAATATTGTAAATACATCAATATTCAAATATGAATAAATTAAATATAGTACAATTACTATTATGTAATTAATGTAATATAAGCGATACTTTTTCAATATTTTTATTCAAAAGAAAGTAAAAAAATTAAAAAAATAAATAAATAAATAAATATATATATATATATATATATA
>NW_015722212.1:0-287 GCF_001515625.1 Sinocyclocheilus rhinocerous
TTTGGATCCAAGCTTATCAGATGCCGTGGCTCGACGGCTTTTTGCCACAATATTTAAGTGAGAAAGAAAACAATTGAAATGCAAATGCAAAAAGAAACAAAATGTACATAACCAAGGGATACACTCCATCTGGGATAGACACTATGGGGAATCCCTCCAGCATGAGCAGCGCCTGAAGCACGTGTTTAAACATGTCAATGTCTTTGGCTGACGACAGTCCTAAGTTTCATGCCCTATGCAATGAAAGTCACAGCTTTTACACCTTCCTCGATTCCTTACACCAGGCC
>NW_015722213.1:0-287 GCF_001515625.1 Sinocyclocheilus rhinocerous
TGAAAGGAGGTAGTCTACATATGATAGGGAACTTTGGGCCATTGTTTGGGCTGAGACAATTCCGCCACTATTTGAACAAACAGCACTTCTTCATCATTAAAGACCACAAACCCCTCCTGGGCCTGAGGAAAATCCCTATTGACAGTGATTGCACTGGCCGATGAGCCCACTGGGTCCTCGAATTGGATCCATTTCAATGGATGGTCGTACACAGAAAAGAACAAAGTCATGCCAATGTTGATGCTCTGTCACGTCGTCAAGAATCAGAATCAGAATGTGAAACCACA
>NW_015722214.1:0-287 GCF_001515625.1 Sinocyclocheilus rhinocerous
TAGTCAAATGTTGACCTCATAAGAGCCCAGTATATATTTCTCAATAAAGACCTAGTCGCTACCCAATCTAGTCCAGACAAACAACGCAAGACATTATTAATTTTCTTACATTTTGATTTAATTTGATCAATTTGCTCTTTCCATGTCAGCTTTTCGTCTAAAAGAACCCCAAGAAATCTAATTAACCAAACTTGTTCAAGTTCTTGGACATTTAACTTTAATACAATTTTCTTATGTTACTCAGAAAAACAAATTACCTGTGATTTTGTTACTGATATTTTAAAACC
>NW_015722215.1:0-287 GCF_001515625.1 Sinocyclocheilus rhinocerous
TTAAAACTCAAAATTCCAGGCATTCTAAATTGTAGATGGCAAAATGCTTCTGTATGCTCTTTATATTTATATAATTTAAAATAGTTAACATAATCTATATCATACAACGAGTACCGTTTTTCTGCAGATATCAGCATGATATCAAATTTAATAATCATTTCAATAAAGTTAGCAATAAGTGACTTATATTTTAGATGCAATATTGCCTGTTTTTGCTCAATTTTGCCAACGAAAATAGTTCAGAACAAAGATCACAGCACTGTTTTGCGTCTCTGAGCAATGGTGTT
>NW_015722216.1:0-287 GCF_001515625.1 Sinocyclocheilus rhinocerous
TTTTTTCCAATATTAGGTGCTTCATAACCCAGGGTAAATCCAGGTGGAACTACCTTTTAAAAATGTGATACATTACGTAACCCAGATTTGATTCTAAAACGCCCCATTTAATATATTTTGCCTAAAAATATTTATAGCAAGAAAGCAGGTGACATTCGGTCCTACAAAATATTTAAAAGATAATTATGTTAACAGCATGACAAAATAATATCATGTTGTGTAATACAGTAATACAGAAAAACTCCTACCTGGTCTCATGGCAAAAACGTACCTGGGGGCACTTTTTC
>NW_015722217.1:0-287 GCF_001515625.1 Sinocyclocheilus rhinocerous
AGCCATTTGTTTTCATGAATTGGACTTTTGTGCTCTTGATATATAAGAGGTCATTGTGCTATAGAACATTCTGAGTTTCAGAACTCAAAACTTTCTTGTTAGTCTAAAAACTGCTTATATTGAAGCCATATTGTCTTCATTGTCTTATATTGTCTGCCTAAAAGAGGTTTTGGAATGTGCCACTTTATTATGAAATAGTGTGTCTAAACATCGCCTCCGCAGAAGATGATCAACGCCTGCTACTACATCAATGCCTGTTTAGCCCTGCCCACCGATTTGCGTGTGTA
>NW_015722218.1:0-287 GCF_001515625.1 Sinocyclocheilus rhinocerous
TTTTTATAATCTGAAGAACCTTCTTTCGCCACAAAGAAGCTTTTTGTGAAACAGAAATGTTTCAGATGTTAAATATTCTTTATGGAACCATTTGAAGCAACTTTATTTTTAAGAGTGTGTGTAGTTATTCATTAATGATGGAACAGCATTCTAAAATGTTACCGAATAAAATTATGTGACAATGTTCAATGGAAAATTTCCCAGAAATGGGACAATAAAGTCTATTCTATTCTATTCTATTTTATTCTATATCTCCTCCATGCTCTTGAGACTGTGCTTGGAGACAC
>NW_015722219.1:0-287 GCF_001515625.1 Sinocyclocheilus rhinocerous
TAACATTTTCATAAGTAACTGTAATTTAATTACACATTTTTTCTCTGTAACTGTAACAGATTAGTTACATTTATTTTAATGTAAAAATACACAATTAGAAGTAAATAAGTTAATACTTCCGCTAGACTTCTTTTTTTTTCTTTTTTTCATCTACATTAGCATTTCAGAATAATTTAGATCAATAATTGGAAAAATTATTTGTAGACGGCAAGGAAAGACAACAAAAGCTTTAAAGTTACTATTTAGTTGTTGTTTTTTTATGATACAACTTTAGTAATTGTAACCAA
>NW_015722220.1:0-287 GCF_001515625.1 Sinocyclocheilus rhinocerous
TGACTTTTCTCTTGGAATTTTAAGTTTATATCTCACAGTTCTGGCTTTTTCTTGGAATTCTGACTTTTTTCAGGATTCTAAGTTTACATCTGGCAATTCAGATTTTTTTCTCTCGGAATTCTGACTCTTTTCTTTGAATTTTGAGTTTATATCTCGCAGTTCTGGCTTTTTTCTCGCCATTCTGATTTTTTCCCCTCTTAATTCTTACTTTTCTCTTGGAATTTTGAGTTTTTATCTCACATTTCTGACTTTTTTTTTGGAATTCTAACTTTTTTCTTGGAATTTTG
>NW_015722221.1:0-287 GCF_001515625.1 Sinocyclocheilus rhinocerous
TTGTAGTGCCCATGTCATTATACACATTTGTGTCCTCATAAACCACACACACACACTGTAAATTTTTTAATTTGTTAATCAATATTCTTTCCAACTTGTTTGTTGTTTTGAAAAACATGCAGGGCTTGACATTAACGCTTGTAATGAAAATAGTTCCAAAGATCACAGCATAACTATTGCGTATTCTCAATCTCAACGCAACTGAATTATTCAGCATTTTGGATGAATCGTTTGAAATATGAATCACTCAGTAAGTGACTTTCTGCCACCTATTGGCGAATTATTTT
>NW_015722222.1:0-287 GCF_001515625.1 Sinocyclocheilus rhinocerous
TGCCGTATTCATGTACCAGGGTATTTATATGTGGTACTCCAAAGTAATTTAAAGAATACCATATTACCATTTCACAAGTCCAAAAGACATGCTAGTGAATGAAGTTAGCAAACGCTTCTGAGTGACTTTCTTTCTGCTTTGGCATCTGGCAGGAGTTCAGTCGGCTTCAGTCCCAAATGACTCCATTAGCAGCGAGATGCCCATCGTGTCTCCAGCAGCTGCTAAAGGTTATTCTTCTGTGTCTGTTTCGCTCCTTCCAGACTCTGGAAACCCAATCTCCGATGGGA
>NW_015722223.1:0-287 GCF_001515625.1 Sinocyclocheilus rhinocerous
TGCATTTGAAAAAGCAACACGCGGCTTCCCAAACTTAATGAGAAGCGTTTATAAACCTGAAGTCCAACAAAAGAGAACATTTAATAACATAATTTTACTCCACAACATCAGTCAAGAGTTTGAAATAGCTTCATTTTCTGATCTGATGTGGCTTCTTATGACAGAGTGTGGCAGAAAATACTGTAATAAAGGCTATGTTGATTAGCAATGGATTATACATTTACTTTATTATAATGAAAATACCCAAGATGGATTGAAGAATACAGATAAACCATATATTGTCGCAG
>NW_015722224.1:0-287 GCF_001515625.1 Sinocyclocheilus rhinocerous
TGCTTTGATGCTGCCTGAAGTGTTCTAACAAGCTCAGCAGGTTTGTGGTTATGTAACTGAATGAGGTTGGATTGTTGATGATGAAATACAAAGAACCAGAGATAATGACACTGTTAAATAAATACTCAATGTTATTCATGTGATAAAAGCTCTTCCTTTAAAATCTGAAGTTGTTGGCCAATCAAGTGATTAGCGACAGGACATTTTGTAGATATATTTCTATTTATAGAGTATTGCACTGAATAGCTCCACCCACTGTGAAATCTCATTGGTCCAAAATTGACTTC
>NW_015722225.1:0-287 GCF_001515625.1 Sinocyclocheilus rhinocerous
AGTCTTTGCATTTTCCCTCTCTCTAGTGTATTGCATCTATTAGTGCATTTTGCCTCCCGTGACCAGATATGCATTGCAACCCCCATCCTTTCTTTCATTTCAGTGCTTTGCCTCTTGACCTGCCAGCTCTGAAGTTTTGGACGAATAAGTGCATCCCTCCTTACCTGCTCTTGCCCTTAGTATGCCCTTAGCACCCAATATTCCCTGCCACATACTTCAATGCACAAAGTGTTGGCAAGTGTAAAGTAGGAATGCTCCGATCCGCCTTTTTCGCCTCCGATACCGAT